>NC_079217.1:30336052-30603552 GCF_029633865.1 Lampris incognitus | reverse complement strand
CGGTGGTTGAAAGTGTGGCTTCATATTGCCTTGAAAAATGAAGGGTTGGCATAGTGCAACGCCTGTGGCAAAATTATTTCGTGCAAGGGAGGATGCACAACAAATATGGCCAAACACCTTCGCCTACACAGTGTACAAATTAACCAGTGTACCATGTTTGACATGTTGTGCTGATCTCTATCTCCTGACTCGGCGTCCTCTTCAGCCAACCCTGAGCAAACAGCAAGCAGCACCTTGTCGCAATTGGGTAAGTGAAAATTAATAAAATTTGTCTCATTCGCAACAGCAAGACAGCAAACAATTTATACATGAGCAAATTGCTATAAACTGTATGCAAATACTGACTGACTGTGTTTTCTGTGCTGAACACTCGCACATACAGCGTGAGAAGGTAGATATGCTAATTTTTCTAAACAAGAACTGTTTCTAATTTATGGAGTTTAATACCTGGTAGTCCGGACCAGGTTGTGACTGTGTCTTTATTTCTTCATCTTCATGTATGAAGACAGTTGTTGTAAATGTATATATAAGAATGAGACATTCACATGAATGATCTGTTCTTAAAACATAATGGTTTGTATAAAGTTTTTTTTTTCTTTAAATTTTTTTTCTTCTGTGAAATAAGCGTATGACATGTTTTGACCCCGCCTCTCAAAGAACCGGAATCGAGAATCGTTAAGAACTGTAATCGGAAAGCAGAATCGGAATCATTAAAATCCAAACGATGCCCAACCCTACTTGTCAGTGGGTTTGAGAAATTTGTTTATTGTGGAAAAGAGAGCCTTGGGGTGGGTGGAATCAGAATGTATGAGGTGTGAGTAGTAGGTGGACCAGGCTGTGATGAGAGCATCCTTGTATTGTTGAAGGTAGTCTGTGTAGGCTTGGAGATGCACTGTTAAACCAATTTTCTTGCAGAGTATTTTGAGCTAGCACTTATGGGATTTAATTTGATGGCATTCAGGAGTATACCGGCGAGCTGAGTGTTTGTCTTTGTCATTTGTGTGTATCTACCTTAGTGATGTGTGTGTGTGTGGGGGGGGTGTGGTGGTGGTGGTGAAAAGTATTTGTCAAGTTATGAATAAGTCATTCAGCAATAATGTTGAAATGGCAAAGGTTTTAGGACGTACCTTAAACATAATTGATAACACCCTGAGATGCCCTTGTTAAACACAAATGCACTGCACAACAGTAATGAGCCAAACACAGCAAAAGCTTATTGTTCATCTGCAGAAAAAAAAGAAAAATAGAGGCAGTGAAGACATTTCAAGGTCTTCTATTCGCTTTGACTTTGCAGACAAATGTTTTCTTTTTGCTTTGTGATTTATAGCCTTCAGATGCATGAAATAAAAATAAAAATTCATACTTAATCAATCTTTAAACTAGTGTTACTATGTGCCCGATGCCTTCACCCAATGTCTACAAACATCATATCCTTGATGGCAATATAAATTGTTAGTTTTAGATAGATGCTGAAATGTACATCCCATACTCAAAGAATTCTAACCCGTCTTCATACAAATGTAGGACTACAACAGTGTATTGATGGGATATTGGCATTGGTGTGTGCTGCTGTCTGACAGAATATGCCATGAGTCAGTATTTCTTCTTAACCCACCACCCAAGCTGTCATACAGAGGCTCATTAGTGTGATGGGAGATTCGTGGCATGCGGCCTCCGTGCTAACCTTGTGCGGCCCACAAATCAATGCGGTTCACAATAGGGTGTGGGAAGGAGGGTTGACAAGAACGCCGGCTCTGTCTGTTAGTCTGCCGCTCTGGGGGTTAATTATTGTGGTGGTGATTGCAGACGGCCAAGCCACTTGTGTGAACAAAGCATAAACAACAGCAAATTGGAAACAGGTATTACACAGCCTCTAAATTAGGCCTCCTGGAGGGCTTTGGCTGATTACAACAATCACTGCATGTGTCGCCGGGCAGGATAAGTGAAGCACTGAAGTGGTTTTAAAGTGCAGACCTGCACATCTATCCCTCCATCCATCTGTCCATCCCTCTCTATTCTCTATCACCCCTTACTACCACTTATCCATATTTTAAATCACAAAAGTGTCTCTTGTCAGTGGCTTATCACCAGTGAAGTGACAAAGTTCAAATGTGAATAAATCTGCGGGGCTCAGAAAGCCTTTGAAATCCTCTCCAAAAGGCACTGGTGGACATAACAAGTCCTGTCCATTATCAAAATAGCTGATGTGTGACAATGGGTTGAACTTCTCTAGTTGTAGATTAGAAAGTAAAGTAGTTCAAAAATATTTTTTTACACAATAGCCGAAGTTTATTTCACTTTTTGGAGAGCATGTGTGTTTTAGAAGTAGTATATTAAGTTGCAGCAAACTCACTCAGCACATCGTTGTGTGACCATGTCCTTGTTTTGCACCTTTTCTTTCCTGGCTGGACTATTCATCACAGGTGGTTAGTATTGATTTTCTCTTTCAGGCACACAACATAATAAATGTGGGGTTAACATACACAACCCGATAATCTAGGCAAGTAACACAATATACTTAGGAAAACGTTACGGGGAGTTAATTATGGATCAGTGAAAAGAAGCCACTCTGATGGCCGAGCGGAATAAACCGCTGTTCTTGCAACCCGCTCGTCATGTGACTGCTGGGAGGTTCGTATCCCAGACTCGCCGTAACCGGTCACGGCCAGAGCGTCCACGGGGTAAGGCGTTCATTAGGCCACCTTCACCTGAGGGCTAGTGGGTGTAAATTGGTATAGTGTTCGGGGACTCGTCGTTCTCCAGCGACCCCTCTGGCCCATCCGGGCGCCTGCAGCCAAGCAACCGAAAGCATTATCCCTACGCCTCCCTCGCGTCCTGAAGGTAATGCAATCCATGCGAGGTTTCAGCGTGAAAAATAGCGAGAGCAGCCGACGCGAGTTTGAACGGAACTGGTGTTACGACTATCTCCTTCCTGTGGAAACGTGAGCCAAGGGAGTAATTCGACAAGACTTCCGGCCATATGCCATTGGGTTAATCGGGTGGAATAAGGGGAAAAACTAGAAATAAATTTTGAAAAAAGAAAAAAAAATGAAAAGAAAAACCCTCTAAATATAATTTCATAATTTGGAAGATATTAAACATAGGCACCTGAATAAGGATTCATATGACTTCGGTGTCCCACTTTTGGGCAGCATTAATCTTCATTCATATTAATAAACAGTCAGAGGATATTTGGGGCACTTTCACACTTTCACCAAATCTTATTTAACGCTTCTTTGATTCCTCCTCCAAATAAAAGGGTATGATCACAAGTTTGTGCAGATCAATGTTCAGAGAGGAAGGGGAGAAAAAAAATGTCATAGCCCCGTGAACCATTTAGTGCCTCACCCAGTGCAGCTAAATATCACTTGGACAGGTTTCTTCTGATTTCCCTGACTTCACCCTGTCATCCCAGCTTCCAGCCGCTGTTACCCAGAAAGGCCTCAAACCCAGCCTGGAAGCAAAAAGAAGGAAATAAACATTGAAAACCGGTGCATATTTTTTTCAGCGTCATCTTTTCATCACTAAACTTTCATGGTCCACACAACAGCAGCAAACACATGCACACACACACACACACACACACACACACACAGTCATGTTTCACTATCCTTGTGCGGACCCCTCACTGACTACATTCATTTTGTAGCCCTTAACCCTAACATTACCCACACAAACTACATGCCTAACCCTAACCCTTACCCTAACCCTAATTCTAACCGTAACCCTAACCTTAACCTAACCCTAACCCTTACCCTAACCTTAACCTAACCCTAATCTAACCATAACCCTAAAACCAACTCCTAACCCTAAAATAGACCCTTATGTCCTGTCAGGTTCTGCTATCCTTGTGTGGACATTTGGTCCGCACAAGGATAGCTAAAGATGCGCACACACACACACACACACACACACACACACACACACACACACACGATGTATACTTACCAACATGCAAACAAAAAGCGAATAATTTTACTCACTGAACCTTTTCACCAAATTCTTCAACAACTTAACAACCTAAAATTACATCATTTAAAAAGAAAACAACAAAAAACTAAATCACTGGGATAAAAAAAATGCCTTTAGCAGATTTCGATTCTCATTGAAATGCATTGATGCAGTTTTCATGACTGTTACTCTGAGGAGGAAACATACATTGACACACACACACACACACACACACACAGTCACAGGGCAGCACAGCTAAACACAACACAATAACAAAACCACAACGAGGTGCCTCTCATCCGGTGCCTGGATGTAATTAACTGGAGAGGCTGAGTTTAGGGATTACTCCAGGAGGGGTGGCCAATTAAAGCTCAGCTGATGAGTTGAGGTTTCTTAATTTGTTCTCCCCCGTAATTCCAGAATGGATTAGCAGTAGCTTTAGTCGCCTCTTCCCGTCGATTAGTGTGGCTCGCTCGGTTTAGCATTCAGCAGCAGAGAGGGAGGAGGAGGAGGAGGAGGAGGAGAGGCCAAGAGTAAGGAGGGTTACAGAGCTTAGGAGTCAACTTGTTCGGCGATAAATGCACAGTGGTCTTAAGAGATAAAGGCACTCACCTTTTTTTAGGAGCTGCAGACAATATAATGGGGTCCATTGTCCCATTTTATCGGCGTGATAAAGGGTAGGAGAATATCTGAAACAGGTAGCTTTATCTGGCAAACGTGATATGGTTACCCACAATGTAAAACCTTTATACAGCAGGTTATAATCTATAGTATTCGTAGTATGGTTCTGAGATTTATGTCAGCAATTACAGTTTGAAGCTATGCCATTGTTTATTTTCGGTGTGCTGGGAGGGACTTCAAGGCTAAAATGTATGGTAATTCTCATGGTGTCATTCTAACATTTCATTGGGCTACATGGACAGTGTTCTTTCTCTCTCTCTCTCTCATCTCTTTCATGTTCTCTATCATTCTCCCTCTGTCATTCTCTCTCTCTCTCTTTCTCTCTCTAAGGGGTGCTCAGGGCAACACCATTCCACAGGACTTTAGACTGTCAATTAGGGTTAAAAGGCTCGGAGCGCAGGAAGGTGCAGCCGAGCATGACAGCTGAACCTGGCATGGCACCTGATGCCAAATAATGTAAATTGACAGGACTTGTTTTTAATTCCCCTCCTGCTGACGCAATACAGCGCTGCAGCACAACACAGCTGCGGGGTGAAAAACCCACACCTTCAGGCAGGTTTGTCCATTAGCTTTATGCTGCCTCGCATGCACGCTGTAGTGCCACGTGTTAATAATACACAATAATTAAGTGGCAAGCAATGGCAGCAGTGTTGGAAAACACCCCACTTTTTTCTCGGATGTGAGACAAATTCAGAGCAAGCATAGTGGAGTTTTTCTCTTCTCATCTCCCTAATGAGGTCTAAAAAAAAAAAAAAAAAGATGGTAATAAAGAGCATGCAATCCCATTCGGACCATAAACCTTCATGGGAATATCTGATCAAAGCTCTGCAAGGATGTGTGTTATTCTTGCTTTGTTGAAAGCTGTGGGATGCTGCCTGAACACTCTATTTGACAGGTGAAATGCTCACTTCATAGATGCCTGAATAACAGCAAACAGTGTGAGAGGCAAAAGGTGTAGACGGCAGAGTTGTTCCCACTGTTTTGTTTGTTCAGGCCTGACAGCAGCATTCGTCTAAAGAGTCGCAGCCTCCGCTGACTGAACCGTTCAAGCCTGCCACCTGCCTCTCCAACACTCTCTGCTCACCATCAAAAAGTAACACATTTGCATTTGTCATCTGCATTTTCCCAACACATTTTGTAAACATCTTGTCATTACTGGTGAGATGTGTGAGTCTCTGCTAGCCCAACCATCAAATATTACCTATTCCCTTTTATTCTCAAGAATGAAGGCTGCGTTTAACTGTGAGAATTGTTAATAAAGTGTATTTCATTTATATAACGTTGCCACTGAAATGTTGCAAATATCATTGATGCTATGTGTGACCCAATTCTGTGTAAGGATTATGCCCTGGTTGATGCGTGTGCAGCAGCCTACCTTAGTCTACACTGTCAAATCATTAAAATCTCATTTTCAGCAGCTCATTTATTTATTTATTTGTTTATTTATGTATTGTTTTAAAGCAGGTGTGACAGGAAATCCTTGTTTTTTGTGGTCCCTTTAGTGAAAATGTGACAAACTAATCAGTTTGCCACGATGTTGCAACAAGAGTATTGACACAATTGCCGGCTGACTCCAATTATATTTTACACTTTGCAAAGTGTCATATGTTCACTCTCCGAATGCATAGAGAAGATGGGCAAAAAAAAAACAACCTTCATGTTTCATGCTCTGTGTTCGCAAGAGAAGGAGAGCTGTCTCAACAATCACTTGAAAGACCTTGTGAGATTGCAGGCAGCACATAGGCTCCCCACACTGTCGAAACACCTCATAAAGAAGGTGAGTAGGTTCTGTTGCCAATTAGTGAGCAGCAAAAGATCAAGATTGTGTTTTGAAAAAAGCCTCTCTGAAACATCATCTGTGTATTTTTAGCATGGGCCCTGCAGCAGAGGGTCATGAAAGGTGTGTGAGAAGGCCTTTGCCTTGGAAATGTCACACCTTGGCCACCACATTCTGTGTTGAAAGCCCTCCTGGCTTGAGGTATGAAGTCAAAACCATTCGCCACTCGGGCTGAATATGTGCACTCTCGTTAGGATCCACCCGTACACAGTGTGGGGAAATGGCAAAGGAAAGGAGCAGATCTTTGAGCCTGCAGCTGACAAATTAGTGGGCGGACGCTCTGTGGCGTACGCGTGAACAAGCTGTCTGATGAGACTGATGAGGGCTTTTCATTGGTGGACAGCTTTTCAACAGGAAACATGATCGCCACGAGGACAGCCTTGTGAGTCACAGTGGGAGCCGATGTGCAAGCTTTGTACCACACTCTGTCATATTCGCTCAGCACTTATGACTTATGCTGGCGTTCAAATGCTGCTTTTGCCATTGTTTATGACAGTCCAACTGCTGTTTTACCATGGATGTATAACTTAGCCTAAGTGAGTGGTGATAGAGTAGAGAAGGGTTATTCAACATGCTGCGAGGGGCTACGGGGTGCTAGTGATTCACTACTGAGCAGTTTGTTCATTTGTGAATTTTGGTTCAAATGCAAAAGGAAAAGGATTTCAAACTAAACAACACTGCATTTCAGTGCATGTGCTTAAGTATAACACTGCTTTCAGAGGAGCTCTGTTTTATTGGGGTGGGATGCCTGATTTGCAATAAACACATCCATGATGCAAATGTGTGTACACTTTCTCCATATCAGCTGATCTGTCTCGGACACAAATATTAAAAGCAAACATCAATTTCCTTGCAAATAATAAACAGATCAAATGCAAAGGCTATGCATCAATGATAATATTCTTCACTTTTGTTCCGATGGCACTGTGGATGGCAGCCTTGGTGTGTTGGTACACATTGTTTTATATTATTTTGTTTGCAAACTCAATGTTGTGCAACATCTGCATATTTATTTCCCAACTTTCTCATCCCGTCTGTGGAATTACTGGACGTTTTGGTCAAAGGTGCGCTCACCTTTGTTCACTCAGTGAAACGCCAGAGGAGATGGAAACATGCTGGTGCACTTGTGTGTCTCTGCAGACACGGACTGTGCACTCCGATGCTGGGGATATTTCTCTCTAATGTGCGATCACTGTGCAACAAACTAGATGAACTACATCACTGGGTGCATATCCTAGTGGGGTAGGAAGGGATGTGTCCCCTCCAAATTCTGAAAAACATGAAGATGCCCTGCCCAATATATTTCTAAATAAATTGTGTAATTTAAAATATGTATTTAATAGAATCTGACTCCTCTTTTGAAATAATTCACACAAAAGACAATATTTTTTGAAAGTTTTATGTCCCCACAATGTATCCTGCTCAGTTGTCTGAATCCTTGCATATAATAAACTAAGTGGGAATTTGGGAAATTAAGTTAATGGTTTACTTCATTCTCATATGTTTGCTTGCAATTGGACTGTTTCCTGTTGTGTCTGTCTGTCTTAATACATTGAATTAGACCAATAGACATAGCAAATTAAATCATACTTGTGACATACGTATATGTATTCAACTCTTTGCTCTCTTTTACAATGCGTCTTCTCAAGACGTTCTCACTACAGGTACTGACTGGTGTCGAACAACTAACCAATACATGACAGCCCCCTTTTCCTTGGAAACAAACTTACAATTTACAAAACAGTTGTCAACAGTGGCATTGCAAAAAAAAAAAAAATCTGCTCACAGACATCTTACAAACCTATGTCTTTCCAACTAACTAGTGCTTAAACATGTTTTAACATCAACTATTTATTGTCTACCTATCAATATCACCAATACAGTTTATGTACATGTTAGGTTGTGACCTAATCAGAAATTTTATTGGGTCGTCTTTTAACCCTTTGAGGTCTGGTTGTCTTGCTCTTGTCTGGCGTGTTAGTGTCAGTGGGTACTATCTGCGTCACAGTGGTATGTGTATCAAAGTCCACTGTACTGTCCTCTCTTCCCTTTGTCTCCTCTTGCTCACAGAGTGACTCTGTTGGTCCATTGGTTCAGTATCTTATAACAAATGTAGTGTTTCTAGGGTAGTGTGCTCCCTCTGGAGATTCTACAACTACTTGATTCCCTGTCTTATTTATGACTTTGTGGGGTGTCACATTCAAAGGGGTAGTGAACTTGTCCACTTTTTCCTGACGTACTAGAACTGTATCACCTATATCTACTTCTAATTACTGTGCTCTTCGCTGTTCATCTGTGCACAGTTCAGACTTGCCCTTCCGTTCCACATCCCGGTCACACACTTCCATGTCTGTGTGTGACTCTGTGATCTCTGGTAACTTTCCTCTTGTTTTACATAAGAGCAACTCGGCTGGGCTCTTCCCTGTTGTGGTGTGGTCAATGCTCCTGTACACGGTCACATACGTTCTAAGCTCACATTTCCAATCGAGTCCTTCTGACTGAGCAATCCTGATCCTCTTCATTAAGAATGCATTTTCTCACTCTACTTCTCCATTAGCCTGAGCCCATTTTGCTGTTGTTTTCAGGTGTTTAATCCTGTTGTTCAAATGGAAGTCTCTGAATAACTCTGACTTGAACTGGGGGCCGTTGTCGCTTTTACAGGAGATAGGCATACCATGGCGGCTAAATATAGACTCTAAGCTATTAATAACCTTCTCTGTTGTCGTGGAAGTCATGACGTCATACTCATAGGAGTGACTGTAATAATAAACTACTACAAGAATGTAGTGATTGGATGGCAAGGGCCCAAGTAAGTCTATGGCCAAGTCCTGCCAAGGGCCGTCCAGTAATGGTGTCAGTTGTAATGGTTCAGGTGGGTCTGGTCTGGCCACTATCTGACAGCCATGGTAACTTTTACAGTATTTTTCAGCTGCCTATCCATGCCAGGCCACCACACCTTGGTCCTGAGATGTTGCTTAGTCACAACAATCCCAAGATGTCCCTCATGTGCTAACGCCAGGGCTCTTGCATGCAAAGTTGTGGGTAGCACAATACGTGTTCCACGAAGAACTAGGTACCCCACTGCACACAGCTTATTCACAATTGCTGCATAGGTTTTACAGTTTCCAAAATATGCAGTTGTGATGGCCTTCCATACTTCAATTAGTTCTGGATCGGTTACAGAGGCCTCTTCTACCTCTCTAGTAGTGAGTGCTTTGGGAGTGGCATTTATGGCTACAAATCTCACGTAATCATCTGAGCCATGGGCATGTCTCTCTTGCTTTGCTGTCTCTCCCAGCAGTAGTGACAATGGGTCGGCAATGTTTTGTTTGCCTGGGATGTGTATCACTTTAAAATTGTATGGCTGTAGCCTAAGTACCCACCTCTCTATGCAGGCACAGGTATTGGATTGGGGCCCGTATATTATTTCTAATGGCTTATAGTCAGTTACCAAATCAAGCCTTCAGTCATACACATAGGGGTGTAGTCTCTCACAAGCCCATAAAAGAGCTAGAGAGCTAGGCCTCTCTCTCTCTGTCTGAGAGTATTTCCTCTCACAGTCAGTTAAACTACGACTCACATAGCATATTGGCACTTCCTTTCCCTGTTGGTTCTGATCCAGTACTGCACCTAAACCTACCGGACTGGTGTCCACTATCACTTCGGTTGGTGCATCCTTGTCAAAATATGCTAAGATGCCAACTCTAGCCAGCTTCTCCTTAAGTGCCTTAAATGACCTTCTCTGTTGCGATCCAAATATGAACGGCGTGTCCTTTCTTGTTAAGCGATGCAGTGGCTCTGATAATGTTGCAAATTACGGGATGAATCTGCTACTGTACCCCACAAGTCCTAAGAAACTCCTCACCTCTGCAGTGTTCTCTGGTTCTTGAGCATCTGCCACTGCTCACACCCTCTCTGCCGTTGGTCCGATGCCCTTTTCATACAGCAAAATTCCCATGAATATTAACCTGTCCATGTTGTATCGACACTTTGCGGGTTCAGCGTCAGTCCCTTTTCCATCAGTCTGGCCATGACAGCGTGCAGGCATCTGTTGTGTGTTACCCGATCGGCTGCGTGCACAATGATGTCATCTGAGATGTTTTCAGCCCCTTCAATTCCAGCCAAGGCATTACCTATTGCGTGTTTGTACTTTTCGCTAGCTGAAGATACCCCAAATATTAGTATTTTGTATCTGTACACACCGTTATGCACTGCAAAGGTGGTTATTTCTCTTGACTCAGGGGTCAGTTCAAGCTGGTGATAGCCCCATTTCAGGTCTAGCTTACTAAACACTGCCCAGCCATTCATCCCTTGAAGTATCTCATCCACATTGGGGATTGGATATCGCTCTCTCACTATGGCCTGATTTGCACATCACATGTCTAGACATAACCTTACATCATGGTCTGATTTTGATACAATAACTACAGGGTTTACCCATGGGGTGGGGCCAGTTACTAGTTCAATAATGTTCCTGTCCAATAATTCTTTTATTTTGGCTACTGCCCCCCTTAGGTTAAACAGTATACACCTCAGCGGCTGGGCCACAGGTTTTACCTTCGGGTCTATTTACAGGTTTGTCTGTTTTGTGTTGAGCCGTCCTACTCCCTGGAATACCTTTGGATACTGCTGTTCGAGTAACTGTCTTATGTCTACCACAGCTGAGACATCTGTGCCTGTTTTTAAAACTCCAAGTTTCATCGCTGTCTCCCTTCCTAGTAGTGGCTCCCCATTGCCCTTGACCACAGTGAACTCTGCTCAGTTTTGCTACCTATTGTAATCTTACATGTAAAAGACACCTTTAACTGACATAGGTTGGCTAGACGCATAAGAAAATAACTTTCTCGCTGTCTTAGCGATGTATGAATGATACTTAATGCATGCTAACTTTAACCATTCCCATGTGTTTTCATCAATAACATTACTGGTTGCACAGAGTCAATCAGCATTTTCATATTTACCCCCCCTACACTAAAGGTAAGTCTCCCAGTCATGTCATTCCCATTAATCACAAATGCAAAGTCATTTTTTTCCTCTACATTGTTCATACTGTGTTTCTTTATAGGCCTACCCTTTGTGCGGCACGCTTTTTAGAAATTATCTTTCCCACCGCACTTATGACACATTTGTCCTCGCGCTGAGCATTTCAGATCATTGCCCATGTGGTCTGTGTGTCCACATCTGTAACATTTCCTTTCGTCATTATCTTCATTTCCCTTTGGTTTCCTTGCTGCACTTTTCCTCCTTGCTAATCTACCGCCCTTCCTGATTAACTATCCCCACATCAACCAACCACTCTCTCTCATTTTCTTCATTCACCAGCCCCTCAAAGTACCCCTTCCACCTCCTCAACACACTCTTCTCACTTGTCAGCACATTTGCATCTCTATTCTTCATCACCCTAATCTGGTGCACATCCTTCCCAGCTGGGTCCCTCTGTCTAGCCCTTTTCTCTTTCCTTAGTGTCCAACCTCTCACACAACTCACTATATGCCTTTTCCTTTGCCTTCACCACCTCTTTCTTCACTTTATGCTGCATTTCCTTGTACTGCTGTCTACTTTCTACATCTCTCTGACCATTCCAATTCTTCTTTGTCAACCTCTTCCTCTGTATATGTTGCTGTACTTCCTCATTTCACCACCAAGTCTTGTTGTCTTCATTCCTTTCTCCAGATGACACACCAATTACCTTCCTAGCCTCTCCCTCACTATTTCTGCAGTGGCTGCCCAACCATCCAGCAACTCTTCACTACCACCCAGTGCCTGTCTTAACTCCTCCCTGAACTCCACACAACAGTCTTCTTTGTTCAACTTCCATCATTTGATCCTTGGCCCTGCCTTCACTCTCTTTCTCTTCTTGATCTCCAAAGTCCTCCTACAGACCACCATCCAATGCTGCCTTACTACATTCTCCCCTGTCATCACCTTGCAGTCTCCAATCCCTTTCAGATCATGTCTCCTACATAAGATATAGTCCACCTGTGTGTAGCTTCCTCCACTCTTATATGCCACACTGTGTTCCTCCCTCTTCTTGAAATATGTATTCACCACATCCATTTCCATCCTTTTCGCAAAATCCACCACCATCTGTCCTTCCACATTTCTCTTCTTGACACCATACCTGCTCATCACCTGCTCATCACCACTGTTCCCTTCACCAACATGCCCACTGAAGTCCACTCCAATCACCACACTCTTCTCCTTGGGTACACACTCTACCACTTCATCCCACTCACTCCAGAATTCTTCTTTCTCTTCCATCTCACACCCAACTTGCAGGGCGGGACATATGCATTGATAACATTCATCATCACACCTTTGATTTCAAGCTTCATACTCATAACTGTCTGACACTCTCTTCTCCTCCAACACACTCTTGACATATTCTTCCTTCACAATTACCCCTACCCCATTTTCCCAGCCATCTGCACTATGGTAGAGGAGTTTGAACCCATCTCCAATGCTCCTGGCCTCACCGCCCTTCTTGCACACACAATCATCATATAAACCAGCTCTCTCCCTTTAACAGTCATAGTGCTAACATTCAAAGTTCCATCTCTCACCTCCAAAGTCCTACCCTTCCTCCTCCCGCTACCTCTGGACTTGCCTTCCTCCTCTCATTCTGCTTCACCCAACAGTAGAATAGCTTCCATCGGCACCCTGCTGACCAACAGTACCTTTTGCAACTGGTTGGTAATCTGGGCCTCAACCAATCGGGTATGCAAATCTGATTTATGATCCACATATTTGATTTGGCAAAGGCTTTACACTTGATGCCCTTCCTGACGTAACCCTCCCCATTTATCCGGGCTTCGGACCGGCACTAAGAATACGCTGGCCTGTGCATCCTCAGTGTGTGGGTTTAATATTACATTCATTATACCCATAAAACTTCCAATAATAGCCGGGTGTGTATTTATTTGAACAGCGTAGTGCATCTGGCCTTTATTAGGGACAGGCTATTATATACAGGTGTTTATATTGTAGTTATGATATTAGTTTAAAAATTATGAGACTCATTCCAGTTTCTGATGGCAAGTGCTTAAAGTTGATGCAGAGGAGCTACATCTTGCATGGTAACAATCATCTAGCAAATCTAAACCTTTTCTTAGATATTTAAATGTGTGTCAGCTCACAATATCTAGCTACTGTGAACTTATGCTAACGTTATAGCCTCCAGTAGCCCACATTAAAACCCATTGCTCCTTATGGCATATATTAACGTTATGTTAGAGTTAAGTGAAAATATATGAATTCCTTCCATATTAAGCTGTGTCCTGTGTGTGTGTGTGTCAGTCAGGTCAGTGTTGACCAAAACATGGCAGAGAAAAGAAAAAAAAGGCAGATATCAGGATCTTTTTTGTAGGCTCAAAATGCCACTGTGTGAAGTAGGAACTCCCGTTTAATATTACAAATATTTGTTGATAAAATCCCTATAGAAAATGAATGAGGGGCTAATACAAATGTTATATAATTGTGCCATTAAACAGCAACAGTAAGGCAATATTTGGAGGGCAGCAGTAGCAACGTAAATACAAGTTTTGCAAGGTGACGAGAAATGCTTAATGACTGTACTCTGAGAAACTTCAACAACAGCTCTCAGAAAACAGCTCGGCCTGTGTCTGAAAGGGCCTTATACAGACTAGCAACTACAAAGCCCCCACTCCACTAATGACTTGCACCTGGCCAATGATCTGAATAAGTACTTTTGTTGTCGATTTTAAAGACAATAGGACAATGTGACTCCATCCAACCATCCAGCTCCAGACCACCAGCTCCTCCTTCCCCACCTCAGCGGGGGCCCAGGCCTCTCCACAACTGCCCATCTTGGAGGCCTCTTCCTCCTCTACCCCAGTGACAACTCTCTCCATCCTGGAGAGGGACGTTAACAGGCTGTTCAAGAGACAGGGCTTCCACATAGAAGCTGGACCAGATGCTGTCTGTCCCTCCATCCTCAAGCACTGTGCTGATCAGCTGTCTCTGGTGTTCACAGACATTTTCAACACCTCACCGGAGACATGCTATGTACCAGCCTGCTTCAAGTCTTCCACCATCATCGCAGTCCCTAAAAACACCAAGGCCCACAGGACTCAATGACTACAGACCCGTTGCCCTGTCCTCTGTGGTAATGAAGTCGTTTGAGCGCCTTGTACTCTCCCACCTTAAAACCATCACCAACCCACTCCTGGACCCCGTGCAGTTTGCCTACATAGCCAACAGGTCTGTGCATGATGCAGTAAACATGACACCCCACTTCATCTTCCAGCACCTTGACTCTGCAGGAACCTATGCCAGGATCTTGTTTGTGGATTTCAGCTCTGCCTTCAACACCATAATCCTGGACCTGCTGCAGGTCAAGCTCTCCCAGCTGCACGTGCCTCAATCCACCTGCAGGTGGATCACCAACTTTCTATCTGACAGGAAGCAGCATGTGAAGCTAGGAAAACATGTCTCTGACTCTTGGTTCATCAGCACCTTTTCCCGCTCAAAGCTGTGTCCTTTTCCTCTACTCTTCTCCCTGTGTACTAAAAGCTGCACCTCCAGTCACAAGTCAGTCAAGCTCCTGAAGTTTGGTGATGACACCACCCTCATTGGGCTCATCACTTGTGGGAATAAATCCACTTGCAGGTGAGAGATTAACCATCTGGTGTTCTGATGTGGCCAAAAAAACACTGGAGCTCAACACTATAATGGCAGTGAAGATGGTTGTGAACTTCAGAAAGAAACCAGCCCCACCCACCTCCACCCCCCTATGTGGCTCCCCAGTCAACACTGGAATATTTTTGCTTCCTGAATGTCAGCATCACCGAAGACCTCAATTGGGAGCTAAACATCAGCTCCCTCACCAAAAAGGCACAGCAGAGGTTATACTTCCTGCAGCAGCTGAAGAAGTTTAACTTGCCAAAGCCAATGATGGTGCACTTTCACAATGTCACCGTTGAGTCCACCCTCACCTCCTCCATCACTATCTGATACACTGCTGCCACTGCCAGGGACAAGGACAGACTGCAGCATATAATTTGCTCTGCTGAGAGGGTGATTGGCTGCAACCTGCCATCCTTCCAGAACCTGTACACACTGAGGCTAGCGGGAAAGAGCGTAGTCGACGAAAGCAATACAGGATTGCACATATAAAATTTGTGGCATAATTACTATTATAGAGACCCCCCCACCCCCACAAAAATGCCCACATGTTTTCTGGGGAGCTTCTATATTTCAATGAGGAGCTGAGCTCTTCATGGCTTGCTAATAGTTCACACCCTGTCTACTGGTATGTGCGAGAGAGAGCGAACCCTCTGATCCTGTCATTTATAGGATATATAGCTAAATCTAGGCTTTTGCCGGAGGGGTGGGGTGGGGGAGAGGGTCTGAGCAACACCAGCGTCTGCTATGACAAGAGCTGTGTCGATGGCCACTCCCTTCGGGGCCTCTATGTCCACTGCCTTTAGAAAAGAGGTCTAACCACATGAAAGCCTGTTCACCACAACCTCCGCACCAAGACAATGACACCGGCTGTTTACGACATGCTCTGCCAAATGGCAGAGACTATGTTTCTCAGATGGATTTTTTTTGTCTCGATCGACCAGCCCACCTGCTGTGAGGGAAGAAATGAAACCAAAGCAATCGCTGAAAAAAAAAGAAAACATCTGTTTGGTGAATTGTAGACCCTTCCACTCCAATATCAACTTAAGGGGGTTTTGCAGTGCCTTCCTGTTTGTTTAGGATTTTATCTCAGCTTTGCATGCTTCTCAGTGGATAAGAAAGTAGCTGGACTTCTTTCAGATGTGCTGCCAGTTTTTTTCCCCCCATTTTTTTCCCCCTTGCCAACATGACATGATGAAATAGCCAATGTGTTGTCATAGCACTTGGGGCCAAGCCTGGGTGTGAATGTGTCCCCACAGCCATCCAGCTATTTTCAGTTGTTTACAGATTTTTTTTAAAAAATTTTGCACTATCTTAGAAGATCTAGTTACACCTACTATCCATCTTATTTGAATACAATGTGATCTTGTTAATTAGAAAAGATGAGCACACAGAGAAAATAGATCATGTGAAATCCAGCAAGTATCTCCCACAGACCTACACTCACCGGCCACTTTATTAGGCACACCTGTCCAACTGCTCGTTAACGCAAATTTCTAATCAGCCAATCACATGGCAGCAACTCAATGCATTTAGACATGTAGACATGGTCAAGACGATCTGCTGCAGTTCAAACCGAGCATCAGAATGGGGAAGAAAGGTGATTTAAGTGACTTTGAACGTGGCATGGTTGTTGGTGCCAGACGGGCTGGTCGGAGTATTTCAGAAACTGCTGATCTACTGGGATTTTCACGCACAACCATCTCTAGGGTTTACAGAGAATGGTCCGAAAAAGAGAAAATATCCAGTGAGCGGCAGTTCTGTGGGCGAAAATGCCTTGTTGATGCCAGAGGTCAGAGGAGAATGGCCAGACTGGTTCGAGCTGATAGAAAGGCAACAGTAACTCAAATAACCACTCATTACAACTGGGGTATGCAGAAGAGCATCTCTGAACGCACAACACGTCGAACCTTGAGGCAGATGGGCTACAGCAGCAGAAGACCACACCGGGTGCCACTCCTGTCAGCTAAGAACAGGAAACTGAGGCTACAATTCGCACAGGCTCACCAAAATTGGACAATAGAAGATTGGAAAAACGTTGCCTGGTCTGATGAGTCTCGATTTCTGCTGCGACATTCGGATGGTAGGGTCAGAATTTGGCGTCAACAACATGAAAGCATGGATCCATCCTGCCTTGTATCAACGGTTCAGGCTGGTGGTGGTGGTGTAATGGTGTGGGGGATATTTTCTTGGCACACTTTGGGCCCCTTAGTACCAATTGAGCATTGTGTCAACGCCACAGCCTACCTGAGTATTGTTGCTGACCATGTCCATCCCTTTATGACCACAGTGTTCCCATCTTCTGATGGCTACTTCCAGCAGGATAACGCGCCATGTCATAAAGCTCGAATCATCTCAGACTGGTTTCTTGAACATGACAATGAGTTCACTGTACTCAAATGGCCTCCACAGTCACCAGATCTCAATCCAATAGAGCACCTTTGGGGTGTGGTGGACCGGGAGATTCGCGTCATGGATGTGCAGCCGACAAATCTGCAGCAACTGCGTGATGCTATCATGTCAATATGGACCAAACTCTCTGAGGAATGTTTCCAGTACCTTGTTGAATCTATGCCACGAAGGATTAAGGCAGTTCTGAAGGCAAAAGGGGGTCCAACCCGGTACTAGCAAGGTGTACCTAATAAAGTGGCCAGTGAGTGTATAACCTAACCTATAACCTATAACTATATTTAGTGTTCAGCCTTTGCCCTTGAATTAATTCCTGTATGGTCATCATAATCCTCATGGCACAGAGCAAAGGTTTCCTCCTGCTCATATAAATATCCATGCACTTATGTCATAAGTGTGGCAATTAATTTCATGGTGCTCAAAGACCCACTTTGCCAAGGTTATTCACATGGTCTTATATGACTACATTTCCTTTCCCTTTTTTATTAATTCCTTATGTTTTAACAGAGACATTATGCTAAATGTATGTCATTAGAAGTGGTCATGGCCACTGAAACAGAAATAAGTGCAGGAATCTATTGGTGAAGTTCGTTAGGTTTCAAGTCAGGTATAATTTTTTTTTAATTGAGTAGGTGGGTTGTCAGATGGCTTGTTTGATCATGTATGCATGTGAGAAGAAGGGTCCTCCACAACTCTCACTATGTTGTTTCATACTACTGTTCATGCATTATGCCGAATTCTTTCTAGAGGAATCTATCCTGCAGAAGATTTCTATTGACAATGGGCGGCCTAGGTTCACTGATTGGCTCTCAAACAGGCTAAGGGGAAGAAAAAGAAAGAAACATGAAAAACAACAGAAAGATAACTGCCAAATCTGCCAATGCCCTAAGCCCAGCGTGTGCGTGGCTCCTCTTATATCCTCATGAATTAACCATTAAACGGGACACCGAATAAAATATCAATGAGTGATACAGAATAATGACATTATCTTTTATCTTTCTATTTTAGCTCATGTCTATGAAACTGTGGCGAGACATCTTATTTCAACTGTTGAAATTCACTGTGAGCAGCGGGTCCGATCCTCACCCAAAAAATGTGCTTTGAAATGCCCCACTATCAATGCAACCATCGCCGCCTCGCTGAAATCATGTGAGATTTGAGCCACACCGATGAAACCACAAAAACCCTACTGCTTTATTGCAGTCTATCAGGCTGGCTCAGACATCAGATCCTCACTGCGGACACGCCATTATTATATCCATGATTGGACTCTGTGTGTGGGAATAGTCAGCAGTCTCCCCTGTGACTGTGTGAGCCTAATGCTGTGTGGCAGGTCCGGCACTCCACTGTCCAAACACATCTGTCATGTGGTGCCTTAGTGACACTACAACCAGCTAACTCTCACCTCCATGGCAGGATACACCATGTCATATCCTAGACATATGTTTGCCATATGGGTCCATGTGCATATTCGCAGAGAGAACGACAGGAGGAAAGAGAGAGAAAATAAAGAGTAGGCGAATGGGTAGAGGTCATATTACCTTATCTGGCTGTAGAACATCCCAATATTACTGAAGCATGAAAGATAGAAGACAGAAAAAATGAATTACAATGTCAATAAGTGGTTTTTAATCAGGTCCTCAGATACAACCAGTGCTGCTGACTTTTCTAACTGGCCAGGTAGTTCATTATGTTCAGCTGTTCCACGTCTAAAACGTCTCTAATTGAAAGCTGGACTTTCTGGAACAACAGGGATAATAGTCACCTAGAAAAGAAAAAAAATATCAAGATTTGTTGATGGCATATCTGCAAAATAATGTGAGTGCACAAAAAGGAAGGAAGGGAGGGAGGGAGGGAGGGAGGGAGGGACAATGGAATGTAAGTTAGGCTCAATAAACCTTTTGCACACCCAGGCCAATCGGGTCATGTATTCTGTAACCCATGGACTCGCTTAACCTGAGCTAACTTATGCCGTTATAGTCACTCTCCACTTCAGATGGTGTTTTGTGATAAAATAACGTGGAAGTCTGATTGATTCATGCTAGGTATAAAAAGGAACAAAAACCTTCACAGATACGTTACAAGCTCCACACCCATTTGACATTGATCTTGTTTAATGCTCTCTGCTCTACGCAAACCCGGTCTCCTTGGTTTGTTTTTCACTCAAGTCACACATTTAGAATTGATGTTGAAGAAAATTGATTAGATTTACCCTCAGAATAAATAAATAAGTAAATAAAATGGTCTTTTTACAGAATTTCCCTGCTAGCAGAGCATGGTGTCTATTCAGCAGAGCCCATCTTTTACCCTATGGCATCCAAAGTACAATAAAGTATCCGAGAACAAGTTCAAAGTTGGAGAAGTGGATCATTGTTCCTCTCCCTTGCCAAGCTTCTCTATTTGCAATCCATTACATCAGAATCACATCCATCTAGGAATTCTGAGGGGGGGACTGGAGACCTCGTGTAAAGTAAAATGTAGCCCTAGGAAAATAAAGCCTTAATTTGCTGCTCTTTAGAGTTTTTGAGAAAGTGTATATTGTAGTTCTCTCTCTCTCTTTCTCTCTCTCTCTCTCTCTCTCTCTCTCTCTCTCTCTCTCTCTCTCTCTCTCTCTCTCTCTCACACACACACACACACACATACAAATGTGTAACTTTTGGAATATTTGTGAGTTGAAAGACCTCTAAGTTGCATGAAATAAAGCCAGTTTTATTGGGCATAGTGGGAGGTCCTGACATGGTGAAGCCGTCCTGGTGGGATGCTGTATATTATGTTACTACAGAGCTCTGTCTCTGCTGGCTTTCCTGTGGGGTTTGCAGTTGGACTTTGATGGGCATTGACCCTGCAGATTATATTGGTTAAAGTAAGCTCTTGAAAGGACAACTCTCTCTCTCGAAGCGAACCAAATGTTTTGCTCCCTGAATATGAGCTCCTCTTAGCCACACATATACTTCTTCACGTATACGTACATATTGTACATGTGCTCATAGACTCACCTGTGTACATACTTAAGGTCATGGAGGGTGGGAAACTAGACATTGACATGGCCAATATACAAAGTGTGTGTATTGTGCTAGTGGGCCAATGCTGCTTGCACCCACATACTGTATTTGAATTGACCAGATCTTCTGTAGAGGGGATGGGTTTGCTAAGGGCATGGATCGCACTTGGAAGCTCAGGGTTAAAAATCTGAGTCTTTTATTGGCCCGGGATATCATGTGATCATGTCATTGTTGAAATTATTAAATACATTGATTACATGTAAGCATATATCCAATCGTACAAAAAACAGAATGTTTTGTTTTTTGTGTTATCAGAAATATGATATTATTTTGTGAAGGAACTGTTATTAAACATTTACTATGATCTCTAATATTCAATTTT
Source organism: Lampris incognitus (assembly GCF_029633865.1). Lineage (NCBI taxonomy): Eukaryota > Metazoa > Chordata > Actinopteri > Lampriformes > Lampridae > Lampris > Lampris incognitus. Next base: position 30,582,647 of record NC_079217.1, on the reverse strand, counting down.
ATTGATTTTTAGTTTACTGGCCAGATTATGTAAAATAAAATAAAAAATTCAATCAAATACCGTACTAAAAATTCAAAATGTATTAATATTTTTGGAAATATTGATAACAACAGCTAAAGTAGGTGAGGTGCTGCGGCATATGTTTGCAACAGGAAACTTGCACTTTAGAGAAAACAACAGGTTTGTGAAAAATAACAGCAAGCAAACAAATTGAAGTCCCAAGGCCCCAATTTTATCTCTGGTACTTCTTTCCATTCCACTGTTGTGAGGCAAATTAACATTTGTGTGGTGAAAGGGTAGTTATTTTAACCTTACTCTTAAAACCATGGTAATCATTGTGTATCAAAGCTAACAAAGGGCCACAAGCAGGGGCGGACTGGCAACAAAAAGCAGCACAGAATTTGCTGTCAAGCGGCCCTGATTTGGTACACCACATTCGAACTGATGCAACATGTTTGTCAATCAACAAACCACTAATTGAAAAAAAAACAAAGAATGCAATGGCTTGTGTATCCTCAGTGGCTGGGTTAATCTTTTAATTTGTATTGTTTGTCTCATCTCATCTCATCATTAGCCACTTTTCCGGGGTTAGGTCGTGGTCGCAGCAAGCTAAGTATGGCACTCCAGACATCCCTCTCCCCAGCAACGCCCTCCAGCTCCTCCTGGGGGATCCCAAGGTGTTCCCAGGTCAGATTGGACATGTAGTCCCTCCAGTGAGTTCTGGGTCTACCCTGGGATCTCCTCCCTGTTGGACATGCCCGGAAAACCTCCAAAGGAAGGCGCCTAGAAGGCATCCTAATCAGATGCCCGAACCACCTCAACTGGCTCCTTTCAACGTGGAGGAGCAGTGGCTCTACTCCGAGCTCCCTTCAGATGTCCAAGCTCCTCACCCTGTCTCTAAGGCTGAGCCCAGACACCCTATGGGGGAAACTTATTTCAGCTGCTTGTATTCACAATCTCACCCTTTCGGTCACTACGCAAAGCTCATGACCATAGGTGAGGGTTGGAATGAAGCTTGGTAAATTGAGAGCTTTGCCTTCTGACACAGATCCCTCTTCACCACAATACTCAGGTACAACGTCCCACATTACTACTGATGCTGCATCAATCCGCCTGTCAATCTCCCGCTCAATCCTACCCTCACTCGTGAACAAGACCCTGAACTCCTTCACTTGAGGCAACAACTCATCCCCAACCTGGAGGGAGAAATCCACCATTTTCCGGTAGAGAACCATGGCCTCAGACATCGAGGTGCTGACTCTCATCCCAGCCATTTCACACTCAACTGCAAACCACCCCAGTGTGTGCTAGAGGTCACGTTCTGATGAGGCCAACAAAACCACATCATCTGCGAAGAGATGCAGAGATGCAATTCTGAGGTTCCCACAGCGGACACACTCCTCACTTTGGCTACGCTTTGAGATCCTGTCCATTAATATCACAAACAGATTCAGAGACTGTTGTCTTATTATATTGTATTGTTAATGTGTAAAACAATGAAACTCATTTTCCAAGGTTTCCCTCCTCATGATTGTGTGTATAGAAAGCAAAAATTCAAAGATGAATTAATGAGTTACTTTAAAACTCTATTGTTCAGTGACACAGGCTGGTCGTCACACACCTGTCTCCATAGAGGTCTTCCTTAAACCTTTCCCTGTCTGTCTTAGGTTCATCTGTTTGTTAAAAATACATAAAACAGACATAATTTGGACTGTCTAACATGAGCATCAAATATTGTTGTATTCATTAAATTCCTGAACCTTGACATTGGCAAATACACATGTGGTGTATTATGTAACTTACTTGCCATTCATTCTATTTTTTTGTAATGCAACAGTAAATAACTTGAAAGAGGTAGTCTAACCTGATCATATGAATGAGGTATTGTGCTCTAATTTACTTCACACTCGCACAATAACATTCAATATTGAGCCTCTAATTGGATCTGAGCTGGTTCCTGCTGCCTCCTCCTCCATCCTTTCCCTTTTCCTGTTCAAAGCCATGTTCACCTGTTTGTTTAGATTATAGAGTAAGTATTTAACAAATCCATTTTATTGCTGGGCTGGCTATCAAATATCATATGCCTTATAGGCTTTAATGTGAAAAAGAATTGATGAGTAGTCCAGAAGAAAATTCTCAAATTTTCACTTTAATTTTACCCATTTACAGTCAAAGTTGATGACCTTTTTTTCAAACGCTTTAGAAAATGTTAGCGTAAACTTCTCTAAACGTTTGTGCATTGAGTCTGAATAGTTAAACCATGGAAATGGTCAGAACTGCAGCAGGACTCCCCAAGGTTAACAAAAACATCATGTTCTTTGGCTAATTAATTTAGCTAGTTCACAGCACATAACATGCTAGCATGACAAAGCACCTGCTCCCAGCTCAATCCTCTTGGATGTTTCTGCCTCTTCGCCACCTTCCTCATCATCACCTGCAGACTGCTTAAATAAATCCGTTTTCTTAGCACATTTTTCTGCATCAACCAGCAAACCCTTTTCATTTTTTTGGGGCACCTTCACTGCATTGCTAGCTGCAGGGTTTCTCTTTCTATCCATGTTTTGGCGACAAGTGGTAGATACTTTTAATGAGTACTAGATCATTTTAACGAGTGCTAGATAATTTTAACAAGTGCTAGATACTTTTAATGAGTGCTAGATACTAACTGCCCAAGTGCAAGATACTTTCAGTTGTGATGGCAACTGCTGCCTGCTATTACGGATTGCACCAGCCATGTCGCTGCAGCTAATATGACCTACTGAATTTAAAATGCCACGGTTGGGGAAAAAAAAAACCCGCCCAAAAGATTCCTGAACTTCCTGATGGCCAGTCCGTGTCTGCCTACAAGCCAAAGTCCCTTCGTTGTGATATGCATGAGGTTATATACTTACCACCTTTTCTGGCCTTGCCACAATTTTTCAAAGGCTGATATTCCAACGTAAGTAATGTCTTGTGTGTCAATGCTGAGCACTGACTTTATAAGTTCAATTAGACCAGGCAGACAGAGTGAGGAGGGTGAACGAATAACATCCACTGCCACTCCAGATTTCCTTGCCTAACATCACAAATGTGGGACTGGGTACAGGTGGCGCTAAAATTGGGAATCACTATAGACTGACATTATTACTATGAGTATCAGGAATAGCAAGGCAATTAGGAATCAGGAACACTTTATTTGTCATTTCACCTCATGTACTTGCGCACATGAAGTGAAACGAAATGCCATTTCCCCCAGCCCACAGCAGTGTAACATACAGACAAAAACACATTCAAGAACACACATATTCAAACTAAAACATATATCCAAACCAAAAAAAAAAAAAAAAATCACTGTCCAAGGGAACAAACGCCAGCCAGGATGACTGTCTGTCCCACCCAGCAGTCTGCATGGGCTAGCAGTTAGCCTAGTCTGCCCCGATTATGCGTCCTGTCAGACCGCCCTCCGTGTTTCCTCCTCGGGGGCAGCTTCAGGCAGGGGCCGCGGTCCCTGTGACAACTGGACGAAGCAGACCAAGCCCTCCCATCTGATCCAGCACCAGCTCTCCCAGCCAGACACCCTTGACGATGACATCAAAAACACCAGTCAACGCCAGGTGAAGCTGCCGCCAGACCGCTCTCGATGTTATCAGAACTGCCGGTCTGCATGGGCTAGCAGTTAGCTTAGCCTGCCCCGCTTCCGCGTCCTGTCAGACAACCCTCGGTGTTACTTCCTCAAGTGCAGCTCCGGGCAAGGCCGCAAACCCTGGGCCCACAGTGAATCAGACCAAGCTCTCACAGCCAATCCAGCGCCAGCTCTCGCAGCCAACAAAGGAAGACAAAAATTTAAACGCAGACATGGACAAAAAGAGTGCAGTGAGTTTGCAGTGCAGTGAGTCATCGAAGGTACTGGGTGAGGCCGCTGCGAACGTGAACTCACGCTGCTATCTTCCCACACTGGAAGTGGTGTGGGAAGATGTGGGAAGGCCGTGGAACAACGTATCAACTCCTTACCCTTGCAGAATTGCTGAGGGGGGCATGGGAGTTTGACCAGCCAGTCTACATGTGTTTTGTGGAATTGGAGAAGGCTTATGACTGTGTACCGTGTGGCACTCTGTGGGGGGTACTGTGGGAGTATAGGGTACCGGGGCAGTTGCTACAAGCCATCCGGTCCTTGTATAACCAAGGTGAGAGCTGTGTCTGCATTCTTGGCACAAAGTCAAACACATTTTTGGTTGGTGTTGGACTCCACCAAGGTTGTCCCTTGTCTCCGATTCTGTTTGTGATATTCATGGTCAGGATCTCAAGGCACAGCCAAGGTGAGGAGTGTGTCCCTTTTGGGAACCTGCATCTCTGCTCTTTGCAGATGATGTGGTTTTGTTGGTTTCATCAGAACGTGACCTCCAGTGCATGCTGGGGTGGTTTATAGCTGAGTGTGAAATGGCCGGGATAAGAGTCAGCATCTCCAAGTCTGAGGCCATGGTTCTCTGCTGGAAAATGGTGGATTGTTCCTTCCGGGTTGGGGATGAGTTGTTGCCTCAAGTGAAGGAGTTCAGGTATATCGGGGTCTTGTTCACAGGTGAGGGTAGGATGGAGCGGGAGATTGACAGGTGGATTGGTGCAGCATCAGCAGTAATGCGGACGTTGCATTGAACCATTGTGGTAAAGAAGGAGCTGAGCCGGAAGGCAAAGCTCTCTGTTTATCAGTCAATCTTCATTCAAACCCTCACCTATGGTCCTGAGCTTTGGGTAGTGACCGAAAGGGTGCGATCGCGGATACAAGCGGCTGAAATTAGTTTCCTCCGTAGGTTATCTGGGCTCAGCCTTAGGGATACGGTGAGGAGCTCGGACATGCGGAGGGAGCTCAGAGTAGAGCCGCTGCTCCTTTGCATTGAAAGGAGCCAGTTGAGGTGGTTTGGACATCTGATTAGGATGCCTCCTGGGCGCCTTCCTTTGGAGGTTTTCCGGGCATGGCCAACTGGGAGGAGACCCCAGGGTGGACCCAGAACTCGCTGGAGGGACTATGTGTCCAATCTGGCCTGGGAACACCTTGGGATCCCCCAGGAGGAGCTGGAGGGCATTGCTAGGGAGAGGGATGTCTGGAGTGCCCTACTTAGCTTGCTGTCACTGCGACCTGATCCCAGAGAAGCGGTTGAAGATGAATTAGTGAATGAAAATGAATGAATGAATGATGAATACACACACACACACACACACACACACACACACACACACACACACACACACACACACACACACACACACATATATATATATAAACTTAGCACAAAATAAGGAAATTTGTGTTTGGTAGATTATGTCTTTGTTGTAACAATGCTTCTTGGCAATAAATCTTATATCAGGCACCTGATTGTCAGCACCTGGGGTACCAGAAGCTCAAAACAAGAGTCAATAGCAACAGCAAAACAAGCTGTTTGGCATTGGCAGAGAAGATTTGGCAAATTTTTCATGGGCGCATCCACATACTCAGCTCTGCTGCTCATCCCACAAATGCATGTTCCTTACAAATGTGGCACCATTTAAAAGGGAAATAAACAGGCTTTCCAACGGTATAAGACTTATTGCCAAGAAGCATTGTTACAACAAAGAAATAATCTACCAAACACACATTTCCTTACTTTTTGTGCTAAGTATATATATAAACTTTGTTAAAAGAAGTCTGTGAATGTTCTCATTCATCCAGGTCATGGTTATCCAAAGGAGTTGAATCAAGTGCAACTGGACTTGGTATATATCCGTGAAGACGTTTCGCCTCTCATCCAAGAGGCTTCCTCAGTTCGTGCCTTTCTGACTAGATGAAGCTAGTCTTTGTTAAAAGAAACACTCAATAGTAGGGAAAGTGCTCAACAAATATATCCCTACAAATATGATAGCTTTGTCTGTGGCCTCTCTAAACAGCTGGAAGCAAACATGGCCCCTCTCCAGGACCACAAGATGGTTGAGGCAGATGGCCAATTAGATCCTATAATGCCTAATTGTAAATGATGAGGCAGGTGTCAAATTAGACCTACCTGCAAACGAATGGAAATTTATTATAGACTGCCCATGTTGTATAATATAGGAGTGTGACTGAAACTGAGGGAAAGTAATTTATATCAATTTGCCAACAACTGGGTACAGTCACTGAAACATGTATAAATGTATATTGAATTTGCATATTATGTAATTACACAAAAAAGTGCCATTCAACAAGACTATGTCAAACAACTTGTTAAGCAGAAATTCCATACTGTAGCTTTGCAACCTAAGGGCAAATATTCATTTTTCAGTGGAGGTGTTTGCAGTGCAGTGAGTCACTCAAAGTCAGTGCTGTATAGTCTTATCAAGAGGGCACTTTGACTGTCGGAGTCAGTTAGTCATGCCTGTTTTCATAGGAACAGTTAGTTGCTCCTCATCTCTCTCTCTCTCTCTCTGTCTCTCTCTCTTTGCTCACAAAAGTCTGTATGTACCTGTTCCCCTTCTTGTCCTTTCAAACTTGATTATAGCCTCTCCATCCTTTCATTTCTGTGTATTAAAGCAAACCTTTTCAGTGACCATGGCTATGTCTTCTCTGCTCAGTTCAGATGGCCCCGGAGTTGCCACTAACAATCATTAAGCAAACGTCTACATTTTCACTGTCTTCCACTCCATCCTTTTATTTTCTCAGCTCAAGCAAAAGGCAACAGCAATCCAAAAAGCATAGAACTCCTAAATGGCCTCAACTAAAACTGTCTGGAACGACCTGGCAATGAATATTAAAAACCCATCAGGCAGCAAATCAACAAGCTAGTACACGGCAAACAGTATTATTTTCACACGATGTTATTCTCACCCTTGGCCCCACATAAATGCAGTAGTGTCATATAGATAGTGATTCAGCACCATTATTGGGTTCCATTCCAAACAACCTATTAGGCATTTTTGACCTGCTGGTTTTTCACTCTGTCACAGCTGCATGGCTGCAACTGTCCTGACTGTCATTAGTGAGAGAGAGAGAGAGAGAGAGAGAGAGAGAGAGAGAGAGAGAGAGAGAGAGAGAGAGAGAGAGAGAGAGAGAGAGAGAGAGAGAGAGAGAGAGAGAGAGAGAGAGAGAGAGAGAGAGAGAGAGAGAAATCAACAAACTCTGGAAGTCGCCCACTGCAGAGGGAAAAACAGCAGTCATGTTAAGGGCTTTAGTAAATGGGAAAATGTTGATTACTCATACTAATAGCCAAAGGTTGTCAGTATAAAAGCTTACCCTTTCCTGTGCAGCCTGGCCCCTATCTCTTGTAAGAGCACTCAATATGCTTTTAACAACACTCTTTACCATCACGTTGCCCAGCCTTCACCCGGGAAGACATCACTGCTACTTTTCCCCGAGGAAAACACAGTTGTATTTGATGAAGCTGTGTTTCAGAAAGAGAATCGAATCTCATTGGTGCTGTTGCCAGGAGCAGAGCATCCTCAGCCGGGCCCTGAGCTAGCAGCTTTTCAGTGTGGGGGCAGAGACACAACAACTAAAAACCAGTGTTAGGGCACACTGAAGCTATGGCTATGTGATGAGGTCAGGCTTATGCTCCATAGCTCTTTGGTTTAGTGAGATATCTGTCGACCAAGAGCGGGGGAAAGAAGGAGAGAGCAGGCCGCGATAGTGGTGATGGTGACAGTAGAGAGCACACCTGTGCAGGTAGCTGTCATGCATATTTCCAGTGTCGACTTCTTGCAGGAAATAAGCCCACTGAGGCAAATTTGTAATTTGTGTTAATGGGCTATACAAATAAAACTGAATTGAGTTGGCTTGAACAGCCATATGAGGCAAGGGTACAAGTGGCAACTGGCTTCCTTTCTGAATAATACATAATGTCACACTTGATGGTGCTTTTAATACGCTTCACACTTCTTGTAAGCATAGGTACTTAATAAGTGCTATAAAGCTTCTATCATTGCTGTTGCCACCAAAGTATCTTGCTCTCTCTACAACTTTGTTTCTTAGGTCACAAAGTTGAAGTTTCACCAGCGTTTGGGGCTTTTGTGACTGTTTCACCACTGTTTGGTTGATGTGGGCCTCAGTAAGATGCCAGAGTATTCTGAATGCCATAAACCACAAAGAGGCAGTAAGTCCCCAGACAGCCAGCCCCAGGCATGAGACTCTGTACCCGGACCCACTCTGCAGGCCAGCTGGGCGTCCTATATTGACCGTCCACTCGACAGCATATGGAGGCCAAGTGCTGCCAACAGGGCAAATGGTGGTTGAGACCCACATGAGCCCCGCTGTCACATGTTGGCACCTGGGGCAATCAGGCCACGGGTGAGTTTGAAGAGAAACTGCTCCAATAACCCCCGTCCAGCCTTCTCTGTAAATGTTCCATCGTTCCCGTTTTCAAAACGCATTTGCACAGATGTCTATATTGAAAAAAAGACATAATAATACCAGGTTATATTTGAGCGCTCATGCTATTGTTGACATGCGCTCCCGAGTCCCATAAAAGGAATAAATTGGATTTGGAAATCATTACAGCTTATATTTTTGACACTGTAGACATTTTTCTTTGCTTGTGCAAATAAATGAACAGCAGCTCCCATTTAAAATTCCTTGTCTCCCTCTGCCACAGGGCATGCATTAGCGTCCCATTCTCCCTCAATGGAAAAATGTAATAAATTGCACATCAGTAACCAGAGACGCCTCGCTGTTCACCATTATTATTATTTTTTAATGCCAGCAATGGTATGATTTAATAGCCTACACATTTTTCTTCTGACTGCCTTTGCTTATCATGTAGAGTTTCATTAGCATACAAGGCTCTGGTATAGTGGACCAGAAGGTCCAGGAGGTAGCAGGTAGCCAGTCAGCTCTGCTAACTGGTACCAGTTGTGCTAGTTGATGCCAGGGTGAAAGACTTCTACAGCATAACTCTAAACGCTGCAGCAAACATTCCCACCAGTGAGTTGTAGAAGTGGCCTGTAATGCAGTCTTCTTTTGCAAATCAAGGGTGAAAAAGACAAATAGCACCTGGCAGGAGAAAAGGTAAAAAGTCACTCGGCATCTTTGCTTACTCAGCTGGGTATAAGTCTTGTGTGTGTGTGTGTGTGTGTGTGTGTGTGTGTGTGTGTGTGTGTGTGTTAGAGAGAGTATAAGCGAAAGATAAAAAGTTGGAAAAGTAGTAGAGATGCATTGAGAGTCTAAATTCTGCTTAGATGGGCAATTTTATTTTTAGGAAGTCATTCCCATCCTTTATAAGTTGACTCATCAGGCGTCTCCTCTTATTCCACCTGGGAAATGGTGCTCGCTTTTCTTTCTTTCTTTCTTTCTTTTTTTTTTTTTTAAAGGCAAACCTGTCATGCATTTTGGCACCACGGCTTATGGTAAATGCATTGCTATGCTTGGCTTAAAGATGTATCTGTATGCAAGAGGCAGCTGCCTTCAGCATCACGGTTGTTGTCTACCCTCATCAACCCAAGTATCTCCAGCAACTTCAAGCCCCTCCAGCCTTTAATTACCTAAATGGAGAAATGGATTCAGTGTCAGGGAGAGAGAGGAGCTTCAGCCACTCAACAATTCACTTTCCCTCAGCCTTGCCTTCCCAACCGGGACAATTTCTTTCACACTAACGGAAGCATCAACACCATTGACAAATGAGTATGTGCATGCACGCGCGCGCGCGCACACACATACACACACACACACACACAAACACATTTACACATGCATAAAAATAAACACACGCAGGCACCTGGGTAGTGTAGCGGTCTATTCCGTTGCCTACCAACACAGGGGTCGGCGGTTTGAATCCCCATGTTATATCTGTGAATGTGCTCATTCATCCAGGAGTTGAATCAAGTGCAACTGGACTTGGTATATATCCGTGAAGACGTTTCGCCTCTCATCCAAGAGGCTTCCTCAGTTCGTGCCTTTCTGACTAGACCAAGCTAGTCTGACTGCCTGGTGATGAGACTCAGAATTTATCCTCTAGGAGTCGTTGTCAGAGCTATAGATGTCCATGGCTCTTTGTGTCACGATGTTTACCAACGCCCGTCGCAAACAGAGCCATAGATATGAGTGGCTCTTTTGTGTACTGAAGTTTGGCCGCGCCCGTCGTTATCGGAGCTATTGATTTGCATTTGTTTAGCAGCGACGGTTGTTGGGGGTGTTAGTTTCGACTTCATTATTCAGTGGTCATGAGAGTCGTTGGAGCCGTTAGTGACCAACTGTTGTTCTTGGAGGCTAGGCTTCTTGAGTCTCCTGGGTAGAGATGAAAGGACGGCATTGTAAGTGGGAGATTAGTGGTGTCGCAGACCTCCTCCCCTGTTGAGGGATGGTTTTTCCAGTTTCGCATAGATGGCTTCCTTCACCCCTCTTTCAAACCATCTAACTTCCCTGTCCAAAATGTGTACGTTGCTGTCCTCGAAGGAGTGTGTCTTCTCCTTTAGGTGTAGATAGACTGCTGAGTCTTGTCCTGAGGAGTTTGGCCTTCTGTGTTGGGCCATCCGTTTGTGTAGTGGTTGTTTGGTTTCTCCTATGTATAGGTCAGTGCACTCCTCATTGCATTGTACAGCATACACCAGATTGCTTTTTTGGGTGTGTGGTACACGGTCTTTGGGATGAACCAGTCTTTGTCGGAGTGTGTTGCTGGGTTTGAAGTATACCGGGATGCGGTGTTTGTTGAAAATTCTCCTGAGTTTCTCGGAGACCCCAGAAACATACAGGGTGACTGTGCTATTCCTTCTGTTCCTTTTCTCCTCGTCGCTCATCTGGTTGGTCTTTTTGGAACATGATGCAGTTTTCACAAAGGTCCAACTGGGGTAGCCGCAGGTTTTTAAAGCTCCCTTCAGGTGTTTGTGTTCTTCCCGTTGGGCCTTAGTGCTGCTGGGCACATTGTCAGCTCTGTGTTGCAAAGTTCTGATGACGCTCAGTTTGTGATCCAGCGGGTGGTGTGAGTCGAAAAGTAGATATTGGTCTGTGTGTGTAGGTTTCCTGTAAACCCAAATGTTACCTCTGGCTTGGTCAGGCATCTCTACAGACACAATTGGCCATGTCTGTGGGTGGGAAGCCGGATGTGAAGAGTAGGGTAATTGGTCAAGTACAACTGGGGAGAAAAAGGGGGAAAAAAAAACACCCATTATAAACTCAAAAACTGTCAGAAAAAAAATACACACACCACACACACGTGCACATGCATAAAAACACACACATACACACACAAATCTACGCTCAGACCCACATGTACACATGCATAAAACACACACACACACACACACGTGTGTGTGCTCTCATACACAAACACATGCACAAACACACAGAAAGACACAGATATGTACGCGAGCACAAGTACACAAACATACACAACCTCAAATAAAAACAGAGCGCACACACTTCCAGTCGCACAAAACAACGGTAGACTATGTGAAGCGTTGGCTGGGTGTGCTCCACAGCTGAGAGGAGGAACTGTAGCGTCACTGATCAGTCTGCCGGAGCACGAGCAGCACTCGTTGCTACTGGATCCAGCCTCCACAACAAATGAAGAAATCAACCCAGTCAAGTGGCACTCACACAGGGGTACTGAGTTGCTCTTATTGCTGCAGGTGCTGTAACATCTCTATGTGCCACACGGCAACCTACCCACCACAGGCGTGAATTGGTTTCACACTAATTTGCCCATATTGTATACCACCTGTTTTTGTTATCATCATGCACCTTTAATGCTACCCTGCACCAGGTGCAACAATGATGAAAGAAGTGTGTGTTTGTGTGTGTGTGTGTGTGTGTGTGTGTGTGTGTGTTAGGGTGCTGCAAGCTTTTGCACTTGGAATAAAAAAAGGCATTCATTAAAATGTGTTACCTTGCTCAGAGGAAGAAACTATATGAGGTGTGTAATGACATTTAGCACAGAAGACTGGGAATATGTCTAATTACCAGGAAAGAAAAAATCATTGAGGAGTGTGTGGGCTGCTTTAAATAGTGTTGACAAAAACAGCAAAAGACAGAGGTTGCTGAAACCCCCCCCACCCCCACCCCCCAACATTTTCAACTGCGTACAATATCCGGGTGTGTCAGCATCTTTGGTTTGTGTGTCATTTGTACATTCTCATTCCCCTCACACTTGAAAATAGATGTGTGCAATCAAATGAAGGTCCCCCGTGGCTAATGGAGCTGTTAGCTTAGATAACACGCGTAGCAGTAAACAGTGGCCCAGCGCTGGGGTCTGGCGGCTGCAGGTCGCAGCGGCCGATCCTTCCCAGCAGCCAGCCGGTGCTGAGACGGAGGGGGAAACTAGGACACCACCACATGCTCTTGTTCGATCTTATCAAACTGGTATACATTTCCTCTAACGCTGTACAAGCCATGCCTACCCCGGCTTAAAGCAGGACACTGGGTCTGCTGAAGTCATGCCTCCGTACACCGTGTGTGTGTGTGTGTGTGTGTGTGTGTGTGTGTGTGTGTGTGTGTGTGTGTGTGTGTGTGTGTGTGTGTGTGTGTGTTCTCGTACGTTGCAGTGATTCTGACAGGCCGGGGTGCCTGCGGATTACAGGGCCTCTGTTTGGGTGGCTGCATAATTAGGCCAGTCTGTTGACAGCGCTGAAAAATGGCCCGCTTTTCCAACACCAACACAAATGTCTCTCTTTTGGCGTCCTATGCCTCTGTGTTGCTGGCCCCCGTGTTATACCGGTGGGTGGGTGGGTGGGTGGATGGGGGGGGGGTTAAATAATAAAGGTTTCTTGATTAGCGCGCGGAGAGGCAGAGCTGAGCCAATACACTTGAAATGAGCTAAATAATCACAACACTAAATGGCCAGGAAGTAAGATTCACTGCAGAATTGAGACTGTGTGGTAATGAATGGGGACCGCAGGATGTTTTTTTTTTTAAATATTTTTTTAACATGAGCTAAAATATTCCCCTCCTTCAGGGGCTCCGCATTTCCATTTTCACCTTTCCATATCTAAGTCGGGCTTTTGCCTTCATCAGGGTTCCTAGAAAAGGGGGGAGGGGGGCAAAAAGCGGCAAAGCAGGCGTCAGAAATATCTCTCCAGTCTCCTAGTTTCTCTCCCCCTCTTCTTTGTGCCCACCCATCCGCCCCATCCACCTCTCCCCATCTCTCACCTTCAGATTCCGATGGTCCACAGCAGAGCTGCACCTCCTCGGGGGAAAGGCTGCCAACCTAAACTACAACAAATAGCTCTAATGGGAGCCACGCAGCTCAGTGCTGCCATCTTGCTCAAGTCTTTCAGCAGCTGCTGACTTGGGAAGGGGGAAGTGTGTGGGTGTGTACACACATATGAGTGTATGTACAAAGACACACACACACACACGTACACAAACACACATACACATGTGTATGTAAAGATGCAAAGAACGTTCTGTTTGTTTCTGTGTTTTGTTTTTGTTTTTTTTGGGGGGGTGATCCCCCCCCTTTTCTTCTAATTGTATTTGGCCAATTACCCCACTCTTCCGAGCTGTCCCAGTCGCTGCTCTCCACCCTTTCTGCCGGTCCGGGGAGGGCTGCAGACTACCACATACCTCCTCCCATACATGTGGCGTCAGTCGCCAGTTGCTTCTTTTCACCAGACAGTGAAGAGTTTCACCAGGGGGCTGTAGCACGTGGGAGACTCATGCTATTCCCCCCAGTTCCCCCTCCCCCTTGAACAGGCTCCCCAACCAACCAGTGGAGGCGCTAGAACAGCGACCAGGACACATACCCACATCTGGCTTCCCACCCACAGACACAGCCAATTGTTTCTGTAGGGATGCCCGACCAAGCCAGAGGTAACATGGGGATTTGAACCGCCGAGCCCTGTGTTGGTAGGCAACCGAATACTCTGCTACACTACCCATATGCCCGTTTTTATGTTTTGAGAGAGAGAGTGTGTGTGTGTGTGTGTGTGTGTGTGTGTGTGTGTGTGTGTGTGTGTGTGTGTGTGTGTGTGTATGCAGGGGGGGGACCCTTACTGTGCTCTGTAGCGATGCCTGAAGACCTGTTGTGCTGCAGGTAATAGCTGACATTTCTTCGTTTGTCCACCTAATTGCTGATTTACACCGCCTGTAATGGCATGTGAAGTCAGATCCAGACTCTGTAATGGGCAAGGGAATCTAGCCAGGGGTGTCCAAACAGTTCACTCACTCTGCATATCTCCTCTCTCTCTCTCTGTCTCTCTCTCTCTCTCTCTCTCTCTCTCTCGCTCTCTGTCTGTCTCTGTCTCTTCTGCTTCTTCCTCGTTGGCTGACATCTTCTCTGCATCCTTTATTTATGCACTCACTCTCATCAGTATCAACCTTCTCCTGGCAAAATGCCAAGTCAGATTGCCATTAAGATCAGAGATGGGTTTATCTCTTTCTCTCTCACTCACTGTTTCTTTTCTTTTCTTTTCCTTCTGTCTTTCCCTCCTTCCAGTCTTACTGTGGAGTGATCCTGTGCTCCCTGCATGCAGAAGCTAACAAACAGTTTAGAGATCAGTTGACTGGAAAGGATGGAAGGCAGGCTTGGCAGAGAGGGAGCAATGGCTTTAACTAACAGAAATAATTACATTTTTCAAGTTTTTGTTTTTTGTTTGTACTTATAGCCCATGACTTCCTGAGATAAGCCCCCGTGTTGGTTGTTTATGATCACTAAAACACATGCGGTACATAATGAATTTGTCGTGTATGAATTGAACCCAGTCGATAGCGTAATGATGTTACAGCATCGGTGCGCCGCTCATCCTCTTCTGGTTTATCTGATTATGAAGCAGAGGGGGAAAAAAAACGCAAAGGGAAAGATCAACCGTTTATCATGGCATAAGGCCCAAGTCATTTCCTGTAAATGAACACACACTGGGTGGGTGATATATCGGAGCCCCTCTCCCATGTAACGGTGTCCTTTATGATTTCATTCAAAATCCATCGCCCTTTTGTGGAGGGACTATGCACATTAATGCAACATGACATATGGCCGCTGCATGGGAAGGGGGGTTGCATGGGGGGGGCATACAGTCATGTGTTTACGAAAGAGAGGGCAGGGGTGGGAGCGGGAGAGACACAGCTTGCATTAATTATAACAAAAACAGTTTGCCCCCAATATGTGTTGTGCAATCCCACTGGCTGAGCTGTGTGACGGCCCGGCTGTCCCACCGTGGCATACCAGTGCTGTCGTAACTGGAGCTGACTTTAATGGCCGTCCTAGTGACAATCCCAGGCCCTAATTAAGACCTCTCTCTACATTGGCGGGGACAGACACAATTTGCTCTCTCTCTCTCTCTCTCTCTCTCTCTCTCTCTCTCTCTCTCTCTCTCTCTCTCTCTCTCTCTCTCTCTCTCTCTCTCTCTTTCTCTTTCTCTCTCTCTCTCTCTCTCTCTCTCTCTCTCTCTCTCTCTCTCTCTCTCTCTCTCTCTCTCTCTCTCCCCTCTCTCTTCCCTAAGGGCACATTCCATCTTTTTCTGTGGTACATGATGCCTTGACATCTAAAAGCTTCTCTCTAATGACTTAATTGTGTCCAGCTCATAGTATGTATGCACACGTCCATGTTGCATACCCGTGATAAAATAACACCCCTTCATCTCCTATCTTCTTATTTCGGCTTGTTCCCTGTTACCCAGGGGTCATTACAGCGGATTTGATAGCTTCCATCGGTACCCTGTGAGGGTGCAGCACTGATAGCAGTCGTTGTTAACCTGGGCCTTGACCAATCCGGTATGGTCTTGTCAATCCGCATAATGATTTAGCAAAATTTTATGTCAGATGCCCTTCCTGACACAAGACACAACCACTAACCCAATGGACGGGGGCACAGGTAAAGCGCTGGATGCCATCCCGGTATTCATGGACTTGTGCCCATGCCTGTTACCATCCTTTCATCTCCTATATGCTACTAACATTATAAAGTATAAAGGGTCCTTTTGGTTCACAAAATCAGCCATTTAAAAAAAAAAGTTTTTTTTTCCCCCTTTATCTCCCCAATTGTACTTGGCCAATTACCCCACTCTTCTGAGCCATCCCGATCACTGCTCCACCCCATCTGCCAAACCGGGGAGGGCTGCAGACTACCACATTCCTCCTCCCATACATGTGGCGTCACCAGCCCCTTCTTTTCACCTGACAGTGAGGAGTTTTGCCAGGGAGATGTAGCACGTGGGAGGATCACACTATTCCCCCCAGTTCCCCCTTCCCCTGAACAGGCGCCCCAACCAACCAGAGGAGGCGCTAGTGCAGCGACCAGGACACATACCCACATCCGGCTTCCCATGCACATACACAGCCAATTGTGTCTATAGGGATGCCCGACCAAGCCGGAGGTAACGCAGGGATTTTAACCGGCGATCCCCGTGTTGGTAGGCAATGGAATAGACCGCTATGCTACCCGGACGCCTCAAGCCATTTGAAATTTGATTGACTTTCCTGAAAAGTCCTCTCTGAAGGTATTAATCTCACTGGCATAGTCCACTATCTTTAATATGCAATGTGATGCAAGGAAGTTCTCACCAAACAGCATTAACCACTTGAGAATTTAAGGTTTTAGTCACTGAGTGCACAGTTTTGACTGGTTGTGTATTAAGTTGTATACTTCTGTACAGTTGTCATTTGTGGACTTGTTGACCTAATGCTTGTTTCCTTTTGTGCGAAGACATTCCAGAAGTATTGCTTTACCATGGCTTCATGTCTGCCATCTAAATGAAATACAGGCAAATGCAGACCATTCTCTCTATCTATCTTCTGCTTGCTATCTTTCTGCCCACACACACACCATCACACACACACTCACACATACAAAGAGTGCACTCATGGCATAATGAGCACTATGAATAGCATAATGAACATTCTGTTAGTGTCAACACAAATATTCAGTAACTCATCTTCATGAAACCTATAAAAATCAGGCTCCGTTTGCTTTTTCTGTTTAATTGGCAGCTATGACCTTCAGCTCTGTTGAAGAGGACAGAGGTCATTTGAAGAAATCAATCTATGAATCTAAATATTTCTGTACACACTGTACAGTTATCCTTCCCCCTATTTCATTTTTGCTTGCTTTAATCATGTTTCTCTGCCCTAGCCGTCACAAGTGAATAATGAGTAGACTCGAGATGTCTTTGATTCTCTTGGGTTTAGTTGGGTCACAGTTCAGTCAGCAGAGATTTATAAAAGAAAGGCCAAAAAAAAAAAGTGGTAATGGAGCCAATTCCATTTGCTGATATACATAGAAGGGCTCGTTAGGAGCTGTGCAGTGTGAAACAAGAGCAGCCTGTATATATTTCAATGAAAAACCTTCATTGTGGAGCTCGTGTAAATATGCTCTGCCATGGCGGCCAGAGAGAATGGAAAGAATTGTCTCCCAATAATGAAACTTCCCCCAAGGCTATGAGAAAGTGTAGGACAAAAGAGAGCACATCTACACCTACCATGTGATTCTGGAGCCTGTGGCTGAAAGATCACATCATATCTGGCCCAGAGTTTGTTGCACCCTGTCTCGGCATCTATGCTAGGAGAGATAATAAACCACTGGATACACATATCAGTCTACACAGGTGTGATGAGCAATATTTCACATGCATGAAAATACAAAGCAAATCATGTTTTATCTCTGTGTTAAATGGCTGTTTGAATAAATATAAACAATCATTAGCAAAGCAGAGGTGTCTGTTTCTGTTCTCTTTCTAGAAGAGCCAGACTAGCCAATGGCTGTTAAGAACACTTCTGCTCCTTCTCTTGGTATGCCAGCTATCACGCAAATACTAGACGGTGCAGTCGCTAGGCCTGCACTGTGCTAGCTTGTACTGGAGCTTGTACCTTACCACTCTTCGATGTTAGCTTTTAAATAAAGGTTCGAACATTAACATGGTTCTTACTACGGACTCTCTATTCTGATGTGATTCTGGTGGGCCTTCATCTAACCGTAATGTCTTGTGGTTTCCCTCTCCCTGCTTTTGTAAAGTATACAGGATCCAAATCTTCAAGACTGAGCTGAATTTGTGCAGTGTGTCCAAGCTGTGTATCAGCTGGATACTAAGCAAAAAACATAAGACACAGAATACTGAACATTATACAGTATTGTGCATAATGTAATTCTATTGGTTGAAGAAATACATTTTGATTGACCTGTCCTATAGTGATTTTCATCTATTAAGATGTTTTTCAGTTTTCTGAACAACCTTCCATGTGGTTGAATTAGGGCTACAATTTACAGGTATTTCATTATTGGTTAGCTATTGATTATTTCTTTTTCAATTTATTAACCATTTAGTCAGTAAGATGTCAAAAATAACAATACATGCCCATCATGATTTCCGGAGATGCATTAAAACTGTTACTTACTCTAATCAGCAGCCACAAAAATGATAAAACATTAATTTCATAATGATATGAGTAGAAGAAAATCAAGGAAAATGTTTTTGAAGCTGTTTTCAGCAAATGCTTGTTATTTTTACTTGATTAATGACTAAATTAATTTATCAATTACCAAAATTATAATCAATTAATTTTCCGTCCATTGACCAATCAGTGGAATCCGCTAATCATTTCATCTCTAGTCTCGATCCTCATAAGCATGAATAACAATGAAACGTGTTTACCACAGAAAGAAAACCAAGGCTTATTTCTGCAAACAGACATGGAAATCATTACATTTTGACCTCTGTTAATCTCACCCTTTACACAATTTAAAGATCAGAGACAATTATGTCCCCTTTTTCAAGTTAACCTCTCCACAAATCAGATTACATGAAATGGCTTTTGGCTACCGAGTACTGTGGCTCATTATAACTCTCTCTTATGCTTATTCACTTCATGAGCACTCCATGACTGCATAGGAGCGGGGAGGCAGGCCGGGGTAATTAATAAAAAATGTGCATCTGCAAATTGTATCGAACAGCCATTACACCTACTGCCCCATCCTTGCACTATGATGATATTTTTAACAAAAGGTAGCATAACCACACAGGATATAACCACCTGCATTTCATTATTCATATTCATGTTCAGTGGAGTTTTTTATTCCAACAGGGATATGAAGAGGTAATATGAATGCCACAAAAGTGGATGTATATTGATGCATGCCACACTGATTTCAGTCAGAATCTCCATAATTTCATGGAGGTTTCAATAAGGAAAACAGTTGGTGAGCCTTTCATTGGGTAAACAATCCCGTTTTGTTAGTAACAGTGCTTCAACAAGCATCTGAGAAGAAAAAGTCACACCCAGTGACAGAACCAAGACCTACACCGATTAGCCAAAACATTAAAGCCACCTGACTAATAATAATAACAATAATAATAATAACAACAACAACAATAACAACAATAATAGTATTTATTTACACAGCACTTTTCTAAAACAATGTTACAAAGTGCTTTACAAAGAAATAAAACCAGACAACGCAAAAATAAGAATAAGACCAAATAAGTAAGAGCAAAAATAAAAACAATATACATAAATAAAAAAACAAAAAACAAATATCAAACATTTGTAAAAGCTTTCACAAAAAGAAAAGTTTTAATACAAGATTTAAAAGATGCTAGAGACTTGGTTTGTTTTAGTTCAATAGGAAGATGGTTCCATAGGGTAGGGGCTCAAACAGCAAAAGCCCAATCACTCTTTGTGACAAACTGTGACCTGGAAATAACCAGCAGGGCTCCATCTGCGGATCTTACTGGTCAAGAGGGCATATAGCGGGTCAATAAATTGGAAATGTATGTCAGAGCAAGACCATTTCAAGCCTTAAAGGTGAGCAATAACTTTTAAAGTCAATTTAAAATTATAACGGGTAACCAGTGTATGTAGGCAAGCACAGGTGTGATACGGTCATTTCTCTTTGTCCTGGTAATGAGCCAAGCAGCAGAGTTTTGTACCTACTGCAGACAATGGAGGAAGCCCTTGCTGATACCCAAGTAAAGTGCACTGCAATAAGCTGAGAATAGATAAAAGCATGTGCAGCATTTTGTAGATCAGTAATTGATAAAAATGACCTAATTTTAGAGATTACCTTGAGCTGGAGAAAGCATGACTGAGCAACATGTTTGACTTGATTATCAAAATTGAGGTTAGAATCAAATATTACCCCAAGCTTGCTAGCAGCCTGCTTAAGATTACTTGACAGACCACCAAGGTTAGTACAAAAAGGGCTGATGGAATTTGGAGGACCAAATAGAATGGGCTCAGACTTACTATCATTAAATTTAAGAAAATGTTGGGACATCCAAGATTTAATGTTGGAGAGGCAAGTTGTGAGATTTTCTAGGGTGCTAGGATCTGTGGGTTTTAGTGACAAGTATAACTGAGTGTCGTCAGCATAAAAATGGTAAACACATCATGATTTTGATTAACTTGGCCAAGAGACAGCATGAATATAGAAAACAGAAGGGGGCCAAGAACTCAGCCTTGAGGGACACCACAACTCAACTTAGCCATCGAGGAAGTAGAGCTACTAGAACAACAGAAAAAGCTCTGTTGGAGAGGTAAGATTGTAATAAACTAACAGCCGAGCTCTTGATGCCTACCCAAGTCTTCAAGCGATGCAAGAGGATACTGTGATTGACTGTGTGAAAAGTAGCACATCTAAAAGAACTAAAAGTCTGAAAGAACTAAAATTGAGCAGTCACCTCTGTCTTCAGTCAGCAGTCAGTCATTAGTAACCTTAACTAGAGCTGTCTCGGTACTATGAAGTGCTCTAAAACCAGACTGGAAACTGATAAAAACACTATTAGTATTCATAACAGATATCTGTTGAGATTAAATGACTTTCTCCAGAACCTTAGATAAAAAATAAAATTTGGAGATTGGTCTGTAGTTACTTAAGGACAGGGGATCCAAATTAGGTTTCTTTAGCAATGGGTGAACAGTGGCATGCTTAAAATTGTCTGGAAAAGGCCAAAGAATTATTAAGAATTTGCAGAATAATGGGTCTAACAGTGGAAAATAACACCTTGACCAGCTGTCTAAGATGGAGTACGAAGAGGACCGGGGGGGCGCCTCGCACCCCCATGTTCAAAACAGCACCACAAAACTGCCCTCTGAATGATAAAATGTCCTCTAGGGTGGCCAAATGTGCAAGACAGTGTGATACAGTGCCCTCTAGTGTGCCTTTTCAGTGGATAAAATGTGATAAAGTGACCTCTAGGATGCCCTTCCAGTGGACAAAATGTGATAAAAATTCACTCTAGGGTGCTCTGCCAGGGAACAAAACGTGGTAAAGTGCACTCTAGGGTGCCCTTCCAGTGGACAAATAGTTGACTCTCTGCCCCACTGCACAGAGCTGGTGCCCTCTTTATTGTATTTATTTTTTTATTTTTTCCCCCCACCTTTGTCCCTCAAACAGCCTAAGTCTGCCACTGGACCTGAGTGACACTAGTGCAACTCAGACAGGTGGATTGTGGGAAGTGTCCTGAAACTTTGCAGATTAAGATAGGGTATGATAATGGCTGACACTTAATGAAATAGACTAGTTGAATAGCTTAATGTGACTAACTGAATAGACTACCCGCTGTGAGATTGCATTAGTTCAGCTTTTCAGTGTTCTGTTGGCTTGTTACATGTTAAAAACAAATTGTATGTGCAGGTGAGCTAATGCTCTACATAAGAACAAGACAGGTGTGGAAATGTTGTGTTATTAAGGCACAAGCTATATATCTCTCAATTCCCTGTGATGATATGATTTATGAATGCTTTCATAAGTTTTGTCTGGCTAATTCACTGGAAAACAACAAGCACAACAAATAGTAATTGTAAATTCATGTAAAAAAATGGGCCAAGTTTATCGGTATTTGCTATTTGTGTTTGGTAAACATAAATCATAATAAAGTGTGTAATCAATTACACACTTTAAAATATCCTTAGAATATGATTAAACATAAAGCTTGATTCTGAAAGTTCCTTGCAAACAGCTGCTTCATGCAGTTTTTTTTAAAGAGGTTATTGAAGAAGTTAATCCTTGTGTAAATTTCTATGAATACAGCTCATTTTGTGGTAAATTGTATTACTATCAGCTTTGAATCATAATTATCTTGATGCTGGTCAGTCATTGTGCTGGGTCCCCAAATTCTTATTATGGAAATTGTTTAATATATATTACTTATTATTCTTAAAATTAAAAGGGGTTGGAATTAGTATATATCTAAATGAACAATTTAAAGCAACATTCTTTTTTTTCCATTGTTATTTTTCTCGAGGCAGCAACCTCCAGGTAGAGTCTTAACTCCCCAGAAAATGACTGTGGGGTGTCCCTCATCATGACCCATCTCTATCACAATGAGAGGACATTTGTAAGTTTAAGACAACATTTACAGATTGGGGAAGATTAAGATACAAACATGTTAACAGGACATTGTTATCATGAGCATGTAAAATACAGAGAGCTACTAAGAATTTTAGGGCACCAATTTGTATTTCGTCCACTCCTGAAAGTGTGATAATACACTTGGTGTGAAACGTGTGGTTTCCCTGAAATCTAGTTTAAGGCCAGCTCTCCAATCTTTGTGTTATCGTTTGTTAAAGTTCTTTCAGGCAGCTACATTTATGCCATCACTTGTAGAATTTGTAGAATGAGGAGCATTAGCTGTCTCTTGCTTCACCTCATTCATACATTCATACCTGCAGCACATGCAGTATAAATGACAGGTGCATTTTTCTGCCTGCCCTTTGCAAGCCTGACTTTATCTGACCAAGGGTACGCTCTGGTAATGGAGAGCAGTTAGGACGCCTCCTGCCAACCAACCTATTGACTGTGGAGAAAACAGAGAGGGGGAGTGTTACAGCAAAATAGGTAGGTAGAGAGAGAGAGAGAGAGAGAGAGAGAGAGAGAGAGAGAGAGAGAGAGAGAGAGAGAGAGAGAGAGAGAGAGAGAGAGAGAGAGAGAGAGAGAGAGAGAGAGAGAGAGAGAGAGAGAGAGAGAGAGAGAGAGAGAGAGAGAGAGAGAGAGAGAGAGAGGTACTAAGGGTCTTTGGGATGGAGAGAGGGTGCAGGTTGTGACATTTTAATTGTTCATCTGCAGCCAGGTGTGGGTGACAGTAGTGATCCTGCAGGGGGGGAAATCACCTGGGAGTTGTAGCTTCACTACATCTTATTCTCTCCTTACACAGTGCCACTGAAACATAAACAAACGCACACACAGGTGCACGTGCACACACACACACACACACACACACACACACACACACATACAACTTTGTTTCTTTATACTTGTGGGGACCCCTCATTGACTACATTCATTCCCTAGTGATAACCCTAACCTTAACCATCATAACTACATGCCTAACCTTAACCCTTACCATAATCTTAACCTTATCCTAATTCCAACCTTAACCCTAACCCCAAGTCCAGCCCCTAAAATAGACCATTATCCTTATGGGGACCCATAAAATGTCCCCACAAGGTAGGTGGTTTCAGGTTTTTGTAGAAAAAACCTGGAATACACACACACACACACACACACACACACACACACAGTAGCCTGCAGTAGCATGACAGGGGTGAGTTTTGTAGGTTGTAGTTAACTCACCCCAAGGGGCACTCTCACACTCTCTCACCAGTCTATCTGACCCGGGTTGGCTGCACTGGCAGGAGAACAGTCTCCTGCGTGCCACTATCCATTAGGATTAACTGTAAAAGCAGCACATGCACATGGGGCTCTGAGTTGTGCATAAGTAAGACAAAGGCATGGTTATGCCGCAAGGCACCAGGAGAGATGTCACGCTAGGACTTTCCTGTGAGGACTGGCTTGCCAAAGGTCAGGTTGTCAGAAGTGAGCAGCCACTACAATCTCCTCTGACCTGGCATTCTACAAAGCAGCATTATCTCCATTAGCAGCTAGAGCGGCCACATTGTGTTTGTGTGCACAGTTTTGTAGTATATATGCCTATGACTGAGTGGTAATAAAAATGTGTCATGTACCTATGTGTATATAAACATTATTTTTTTTCAGTGTGTGTGTGAGTGAGTCATATGAAATGTTCCCACTTGCAGCTGTGATAACAGGTGTCGTGCTGAGCAGCCAAGCCATCGCTCCAGTAACAAGGTCAAAAGCAGCTAAGTGTACCAGTCCGCAACTTCATGAGAGTCAGCCTCATAGTGCAGCTCAGTGACCACAACTTTGGGAGTGCCTATAAGTGGCCAGTAAAAACAAATCAGGAGCATGGGAGCTTCTCTTTGAGAAGGCCTATAATTGGCTGAGAATCCATATCATCACCACTTAAGTGGGTTTAAGACATGCCTGCACACTGCAATACACAAAAACAGTTACGTGTGGAGGTGGTGTGAGGAGAGGTCCTGGGGATCATGAACATGTTAAAATGGGAACTGCATTTTGATATAACGAGGTATAGCTGATCTCTTGGGGCAGCTCCACCGTAGATGGTACCATTTTTTTTTTATGACTGCCTCTCGTGCTTAGCCGTCTGGCCCTAACGGTCTATATTCCTGTTTAGCCCTCATTAAGGCGAAGCCATTCCACATTTTTTTTCACACTCTGAAAAGGGTGTTTGTTGTTTACTACCGGACACTTTCTCTCTCTCTGTCTCTCTTTCTCTCTCCATCTCCCTGAATCATTACCTAACTGAATTGTGAGGGTAAGAAGCATTAGTAGAAATATGTCCCTTCTTTAGTGTTAATGAGATGTACAGGGCATCCGGGTGGCGGTCTTTCCATTGCCTATCAATGTGGATCGTCGCTTCGAATCCCTGTGTTACCTCCGGCTTGGTCGGGTGTCCCTGCAGACACAATTGGCCATGTCTGTGGGTTGGATGCCAGATGTGGAAATGCGTCTGGTCACTGCACTAGCGCCTCCTCTGGTCGGTCGGGGCACCTGTTCAGGGGGGAGGGGGAACTGTGGGGAATAGCGTGATCCTCCCATGCGCTCTGTCCCCCTGGTGAAACTCCTCACTGTCAGGTGAAAAGAAGCGGCTGGCGACTCCACATGTATCGGAGGAGGCATGTGGTAGTCTGCAGCCCTCCTCGGATCAGCAGAGGGGGTGGAGCAGCAATCAGGACGGCTCGGAAGTCTGGGGTAATTGGACAGGTACAACTGAAGAGAAAAAGGGGGAAAACATTGAAAAAAAATCCAAGTATCAATCTTAAGTGATGAAAATCTGAAATCTACTCTTCAATACCCATTTATTGGTCACTTGTTGTTGGGCCCAGTGACAGTCATTTTGAGAACTCTTCAAAGAAAACGGTGCGCTAACAATGTTAGCGTGCCAGTCTGTAACACGTACATGTGGAGCACCTTCTCACACATCCACATCCACGTCCACATCAACCCAACACCGAACTGGACCCAAAATCACTGCTGAGGAGGGCAAAGCTGGAGAGAAGAGAAGGCGCTCAGCGTGCCTGCTGATTAGTGAAGGGCTTACCTTTCCAAAAAAGAAAAAGGAGCATTTGCAGGACGGAAGCTGACAAGAACTAAAATTAAAAATAAAAAAAAAAGAGAAACATAGTTTTGCATAGGCAGGGTGGATGGATGGTGATGGGGTGGATTCAAACCCTCCTGACTATGGGTAGCTGGATTATTGCCTCAGGCAGTGCTATTGGCAACAAAAAAATTCAAGAGGTGGAGAGGAGGGAGAGGAGTAGTCTTGATGAAGATGAAGGCTTTCTTGGGGCTTCACACTTCAGTAGCCAAGATGTTGAGTTAGATGTGGCGGAGTGCCTTGGGGGAGGCTGGGGGGCGCAGAGGGAGAGTAACCTGAGATGAGAAGTACCTGAAGCCCTACAGTGTCAAAGCCCTCCGGTGATCCATGTGAAGACTCGGCTCTGTGATTCACTGATACCCCAACAATTGCCTATCAATGGATGCGCCACAGTCTGGTCAGCCCATCAAGCTGTGCTAGATACCAGCCCAGCAGGATGCGGAGGGCATTATACAAGGCGGGTTGGATGGAGTTCACTTGCAAGACGTGTCTCTGAGATGAAGTGTAAGGGCATCTGAGGTGCTATTGAAGGAAAAAAGACATTAATTGTTAGAAATTGACCAGTTGTGTGTGTGTGTGTGTGTGTGTGTGTGTGTGCGCGCGTGCGCGTGCGCGTGCGTGTGTGTGTTTGTGTATGCATATGCAAATTTTTAACTTACAGCAAGGATTGTACGGTTGCAGAATCCTTGGCCTCAGCGGTTGTTTTTGTCTCCGTTTAAGAAAGAGAGTTTGATGAATAGGTATTTAAAGAGATGCAGGTAGAATAATATATGATAAAGCAAAGAAAAAAGTGCTGAAAGTAAGGAGGAGCACTTTTAACGCTTTTTTTTCCTTTTGGCTGTCTGCCCAGAGGCTGTCTGGCCAACCTTTTCTATCATTGCCCTCCCATTTATATTACTGCCGTACGTCCCCTAAATGCTATGACTACACAATCTAGCACAGCTGTGCACTTTTATTGCATTTGTTAATGTACTGTAAATGACATAAAATATGACTGGCTTGTGGTTTTCCACCAGCCCTGTCTTTTATATCATCTTTTTACTCCAATTTGAATTCCCATTTATTTATTTGAAGGCAGATGCGATTTTATGTCCCTGCTATAGCTGTAAAGTGCTACTTTGAAATGCAAATGAAGTTTTGATTGAGCGATTTTTACGAAAACGGTGTTGTGAACAAGGTGGCAGCGTGAAAACAAGTCTAAAGTGAGAGATTTTTCCAGTCCCATTTGAGACCGGGTTATGTATTACTGGAGAACTCCATAAACTTACAGAGGACACACTTGGACATGCTTTGGTGCTCCCTTTTTTTTTTTTTTCTTTTTTTTTCCAGTCATCTCCCCTTGATGCAAACTGAGATCACATTACAAATGCACTAGAGCTTGCAATTCTGTTAGCATCTTTTCTTTTCTTTTTTTTTTCCTGATGATAAGAGTGGAAAACTGTCTTGAAAACAACAATCTGTCTATTTAGAGGCAGAATCCAAAGAAAAGCAAGAAAGCCAAACCAAATTACTGGACAGAATGCCTGCTTATTGTGTTGTAGACGCTTAAAGGTATGTACTTGCAGGATAATGGCTTCCCCGGTTATAGGTATTGTGGCGGCTGCAGCACTGAAAGAGACCTCTTTATTCCCGCCAAGATAGAGTCCTCTTACTGAAGGTGTGGCATAATGTGGCTCTGACTTAGGCCTCTTATCTCATGTCAGCGCTCTCCTGCGCACCTTGATAAAACCTCCTCTGCTCCCTTGTCTTGTAATAACTCCACCCTGTCTGACAGGTAGCTAGTGCAAACCTGCTTCTCAGCTTTTAACACACGCAGACACACACACACTTATGCACACATGTGCGGACACACACACACACACACACACACACACACACACACACACACACACACAACTGTAATACAGGGTTAGATGTGGATTAGGGCAGATAGGTAGTGCAGTGTTTCAAATACAAAATGTTTTTCACTCGTGTTCTAATGCAATGCAGTTAAAACCTCACAGTCTGCTAGCTGGACTAAATATTCAATATGAAGTACTCTTTAAAAAAAAAAGATGATGGCAAGGCTTGCATCAGGAACCTAATCTTGAGCCCTCACCAAGCTGCTTCCTCTCTCTGGAGGACCAATGGGGGTTGCGATACATATCCGACTAGAATGTACGTTGTGTCATTTGCATTTAGAGTCTCTACATCTGTGACAATGTAACCATGGCAACACATTTTTCTTATACGATGCCACTATGTAATGTGACCTATATGCACCGAAGCTGGGCCACATAGAACTCCTATCAATTGCCATGCAACTAAATGCCACATTTGCGCACACACAAAAAAAAAAAAATCTAATTTCCACCTTCATGAAAGTAGACAAGACAGGGATGGTTATGGCGGTATTTATGGCTTTGTTTATTTCCTGTAATGGCCATGGCTGAGCCGCTGATGCTGTGATTTAACCTGGCACTTTGGCAGAATCAAGCCCCTCCCCCAAATCAAGGCTAGTCAGTGGATTCATCAGGGCCCTGTCAAGATGGAAATCTCAGTGGGGATGACACGGAGATGAGGCCCTGATTGGGACAAATACGTCTCTCTCCAGTGTCAGCTCTCATTCACTGAGCTGAGTGCAGCCCGAAAGAAAGACAAATGTTTTGATTAGGGGTCTCTCTCAATGTCACGGTGGCCGGCAGTAAAGAATGAGATGAGGCTGTCTTCCACGGAAGCGCAGATAGCTTGGGACAACTGGAGGAAAATGGATGTCTCCACTGTCTAGTGGGCATGGAATGGGATTTTTATTAGTTGGAGATAGCAAAGTGTCAGTATCTTTTGTCTTTTTGTTTTTTTAATGAAGCCACATTCCCTTCGGTGAAAGAACCTTACAATGCTTGCCGTGATCCAAATGTATAGATCAAGGTAATAATGGTTTAATATTATCTTTGGCATTGTTTTTTTTTAACTGCCCCTAAAGTGCCAGAAGACAATTTCATGTATGTCAGTCAGTGCTGCCTTTTTTGTTAAGTTTAAGTCAATGTGCTGGTCAAAAACCATCAGCGAGCTCTTGCTCATGCTTGTGTACCTGTTCCGCAGCCACGTTTGGCCATGGTTAGAGTCCTTTCTTTCTTGTGATAAGATAATCCATCCATTTTCCAAACCACTTATCCTGCTCTCAGGGTCGTGGGATGCTGGAGCCTATACCACTAGTCACTGGGCGGCAGGTGGGGAGACACCCTGGACAGGCCGCCAGGACACACACACACGCACACACACACACACACACACACACACACACACACACACACACACACACACACACACACACACACACCTAGGAACAATTTAGTACGGCCAATTCACCTGACCTACATGTCTTTGCACTGTGGGAGGAAACTGGAGCACCCAGAGGAAACCCACACAGACACGGGGAAAACATACAAACTCCACACAGAGGATGACCCAGGACGACCCCCAAGGTTGGACTACCCCAGGGCTCGAACCCAGGATCTTCTTGCTGTGAGGCAACCGCGCTAACCACTGAGCCACTGTGCCACCAGATAAGGGAATAATTGGAGGAAATAATTGTTTCTGTAGCTACATTTCTGTCCCAGTCTTCTGCACTCTCCATTCACTATTGTTAAATATTTGAGAGTCGGGGCAGACTCCACCATCTGCCTGATGTAGCAGGTTTTCGCTCCCATACAACACAATGTTGCACATGATGTTATGTAATAGTTAGTGTGTATGTTTTTTGTTTTTTTTTAATAGACGGAATGAAACACAAGAAGCCTTGGAGACTATTAGCCATCTCATTTGAATGTTGAAACCCGCTCGAGGTGTCATAGCATTGTTGTGATGAACTCAGAACACCATCATGGACACACGTGGTTTTGAAAGGATTCGGCGTATCCTCAGCATAACTTCCATAATACCATGGCTTTTACCTGGGGGACTGATGATAACACACACACACACACACACACACACACACACACACACACACACACACACACACACACACACACACACATAGTTATGCACATACTGATCACTCTTATATTTCAGATATTTCAGAGCATGACACCTTGTTAACTAACAGGTTCTTTGGCTTATAGCTGAATATAAATTGAACACCCCCCCTAACCTTTTCTGGCACAAGACACATGCCTCTGATCTCTATTTTGGGAAGGCTTTGATCTATCTCTTGATTTAATCTTCGTCGAAGAGCCAACGGAATTACTTGACACCTTGAAAGTCAAAGTACACTTTCATCTCGTCAGCCTTGCAAAATATGAGTTATCGCTGGACAAAGGACAGTTAAATGTTACCGTCTTATTTCTGGGAATACCAGATAATTGGAAAAAAAAATGGGACTTTCCTTCACAAATGTGACGCATGCAATTCTCAGTGAGCTAAGGCTCTCTTCACATCATCCAAACAGCCACCTGAGTCTTTTTCAAAGCTCCTCTTTCCACAATGAACCTGATCAATCCCAATACAGGCTAAATGAGCGGCTCCCTCCTTCCGCCCTCCCAACTGTGCGAATGTTCCCTTTGCAAAGCATCCTAATCCTTGACTTTTGTACACTGAGCGGACACTTACACATTTATGACTCAGCGCCAAGACAGTCAATCATGCAGCAGAGCCTGAAACCTGACCATCGGCATTCGATGGAAGGCCTCTGCCACGGACAGCATCATCAAGCAAGGGAAATGAGATGGAGTGGAGAAAGTTGCTAAAGAGAGGATATAATGACAGAGCTGAGAAACAGAAGGGGCCCTTTCTATTCAATGAAGCCCCCATCTGACCCCCCCCCAACACACACATACACAACTTCTTCCCCTCTCCCTTCCTCATTTGCATCTCTTTTATGTCCTTCCTTCCCATTATGCAGAAATGTGAACTAAGAAAGTATTTGGGTTTGCAAAGTGACTCCATCCATCCCCCTGCACTTGTTTTGTTATCAATACCACACAGGAGTAGGAGGCCGGTCACATTTTTGCAAAAAAAAACTACTGAATTTGTTGACAATTCCACTGTAGTTGTTGCTTGATAAAGGCGATTATGAATTGATTATGAACTGCCAAATTGAGTCCATTATTTACAGAGGGAGGGCTGACACACATCCGTCAGACTTTATGTGTACATGTTTTCAACAACAGCTGACAATTGTTTGAGTTTTCATATTTAATTATGGCAGCGTCACATTCCATCCATAGCCTTTTGTTTTTTTTTTTTTGAAAAGTAGAAAGGCGATGAATCTGTTCCACAGACCGTAAAGCCTTAATGCGCTTTAGACCTAATGTCATATAAGCTGCCAGAAATGAAGCAGGATCGAAACAGCTTGATAAAAGGTTTCTGGCTGTTGGTACTCCTGTGTCAGGTGTCTGTGAAAGCTCATCTCATCTGCTGGTGTGGTTGATGTTGAAGTATGTGTCCACTGGGCCACCCAGTGGTGATCTGTCTTGATTGTGCCTCGGCAACGGTAGTACTTCGCAAATGCACAGCATGAGATAGGGCATAAATCTGTCATCAGGCAAGACAAATGCTTATTTTCATTGCTCCGTGCATTTGCATTTTTACAGACAAATCTTACTTGAAATAAAGGTTTTGTGAAACTAGGGAAAAAAAACAACAACAACAACTATGATCTCTGTGATTCCTGTTAAGTCCAACACAGCCAGTAGAGATGGAGAGGTAACAGGTTGAATAAGATATGTTTAACCTTGAAACAGTTGAGAATAGATGAGGAAAAACATTTTAGGGTGTTTTCACATTAGGCACGATTGCGTCATACCATGCCAGAGTACAATTGCCCCACCTCGCCGGTCAGCTTTCATATTAGTTATGTTGTATACATGTGTGTATCTATACACAAGATCAGCTCTCATGTGAGACAGGCGGCGTTGAGAAATGCCTTTGTAGCATAGCAGTCCACTTCTATGTTTTGGTACAGTTGTTTTCACACCTAACGCAAACCGTACCCAAGTACACATGAACCATACTCATTTGAATGTCACAAGATGTCTGAACATCATTGCCAGTTAGTTGTATCCCTTCCATAATCGCTAGTTAGTTCATATGTAAGTAGGAAGTACATAAGAAGCCCTTACATCCTTAACAACATGGATGCAAGAGCTTCTTACTTTGCTAACCTAATTTATTCCAGTAAATGCAACCCATGCAACCCAAGAGTCATGTTTGACACCATCAACAACATTGTCACTCCTGAACCTCCTGATGGCCTGTCTTTTCAAATAATGATTGCAGTAACTTTCTCTCTTTCTTTGTGGATAAGATAAAATATTTCAGGGCTGGGGGTGTCTGGGTAGTGTGGTGGTATATTCTGTTGCCTACCAATATGGGGATCACCAGTTCTAATCCCCATGTTACCTCTGGCTTGGTTAGGCGTCCTACAGACACAGTTGGTCATGTCTGCAGGTGGGAAGCCGGATTGGGTCGCTGCACTAGCGCTTCCTCTGGTTGGTTGGGGCACCTGTTTGGGGGGGAGGGGGAGGGGAACTGGGGGGAATAGCATGAGCCTCCCACGTGCTACGTCTCCCCGGTGAAACTCCTCACTGTCAGGTGAGAAGAAGCGGCTCGCGACTCCACGTGTATCGGAGGAGAAATGTGGCAGTCTGCAACCCTACCGGGATTGGCAGAGAGGGTGGAGCCGCGACCGGTATGGCTCGGAAGAGTGGGATAATTGACCGGATACAATTGTGGAGAAAAAGGGGGGTTGAAAAAAAAACAAAAAACAAAAAAGATTTTATGATATTCCCTCTTCTATTCTCTTTTCCGCTTATCCAACTCGGCCATCAATTTTGGACTGCTTCTCTCCTATTTCCCTGCAAGACTTCATTGATTTGGTGGGCAGTAGAAATTCTACCAATTGATATGCTTAAAAATGTAATTGGGTCTATTGCTCCATGCCTATTCCCTATTATGAATAGCTCCCCGCAATCTGATTGTGTCCCAGTTTATTTTAAACATGCAGTTGTTCAGCCACGTCTAAAAAAAATAAAAATGAAAAATAAAAAAAATAACCTTGAATCATCCTTTCCCAAAATCTATAGGCTAATATCTAAGCTGCCTTTTATCTAAAAAAAAAAAAATAGAGAAAGTTGTTGCCAAACAGATCACTGCTTTCTTGACTACACACAAGAGTTTAGATAAATTCCAATCCGGCTTCATCAGAAGCATTCCACTGAAACAGCTCTTCTCAGAGTCTCAAATGACATAATGATGTCTTCTGATGTGGTTGAATATTCTTTTTTGGTTCTGCTGGATGCTAGCACAGCTTTTGATACTATAGATCACAGCATCCTGTCTGAACGGCTCAGGCAGTGGGTGTGTCTCTGGGAGTGCCCTGGACTGGTTCTCCTCCTCTCTCGGATAGGAGTTTTTGTGTGTTGCTTGGTCCCTACATGTCTGAAACGGCTGCTCTTTCCTGTGGTGTGCCTCAGAGTTCTGTCTTGGATCATATATTATTTGCTTTGTATATGCGTACCATTCCCCTTCCCTTTTCCCTATTATAAGCAAATTTAAAGGTATCTCATATCACTGTTATGCTGATGATATTCAGCTGTATGTCTCTTTTAAGCCTGATAAAACTGACAAGCTGTCTGTTTTGCACAATTGTCTGATTGCCATTAAGGACTGGATGGCTAATAGTCTTATCTGTGTTTGGCTGTAAAAAGTTGAGGTCCTTATCATTCAGATAGTATAGCTTCCATGGTTGCTCAGTATTGAGTCCCTTTCTTCAGTTGTACAGTCTAGTCCTAGAAATATCAGCGTTATCGAGATTAAGATTAAAATGATTAAGATTAAGATATACTTTATTAATCGCCGTGGGGAAATTCATCCTCTGAATTTAACCCATCCCAACACCCACTGTAGCTTGGAGCAGTGGGCAGCTGCTATGCAGCGCCCAGGGACCAACTCCAGTTCTTCTTGCCATGCTTTGGTCAGGGGCTCAGACAGGAGTATTAACCTATGCATAGCTTGTATATTTGATCAGGCTATATACTTTGATCAATATGTTAAATCATTGACCCATACATGTTTCTTCCATTTAAGAACCATTGTTAAACTCAGTCTGTTGTATCATAACCTGAGCTACAGATAATTATTCATGAATTTATATCATCCAAGCTAGACTACTGCAATTGCCTTTTCACCTGCCTCAGCAAGTCATCCCTGGACCTTCTACAAATGGCCTAGAACACTAATTCAAGGCTGTTGACAAGCTCCAGCAGGATGACTCACATGACACCCATCTTATCTTCTTTATATTGGCTTCCCATCAAGTTTAGGATCCA
This sequence comes from Lampris incognitus, assembly GCF_029633865.1. Lineage (NCBI taxonomy): Eukaryota > Metazoa > Chordata > Actinopteri > Lampriformes > Lampridae > Lampris > Lampris incognitus. The sequence goes on along the minus strand of NC_079217.1, from coordinate 30,549,024 downwards.
TTTTGAGGTTCTTGTTTTGACATGTCGAGCCCTGCACGGTCAGGGACATGGATACATTTGTGACCTGTTCCATTATTCTATTCCCATTCGTTGCTTAGGTTTTCTGAACAGGGCCTACTGGTTGTCCCTCACTCCTGACTGAAAGCAAAAGGTGAATGTGTCTTTGGAGTTGTGGCTCTGACACTGTGGAACATTCTTCCTAAAGACATATGATCATCAGCGTCTGTTGATGCCTTTAAAAAGCAGCTGAAGACTGATTTATTCAAACTGGCCTTTGTCTTGCCTTGTGCTGTCTGGTGTTTGTAATGTTATGTTCTTAAGGTCTTTTGTTGCCTATATTTTATTGCTTATATTTTATTGTTTCTTATTTACTGATTTTATGGTTTTATTTTTAACAATTATACTCTTGTGAAACATGTTGTGACCTTGCTCTGTCAAAGGTGCTATACTAAATAAATGTAACATACATCTTTCAGTGGTGTTGCCCAAGAATATTTCCATGAACATGAAAATAATTAATTGTTAATGTAGTGGCCCTGTCTAGTCACCAGTTTTCAAACTAATTGAAGTTCTTTAAGATTTAATTAAACAACAGTTTGGAGGAGATATCTGCTACCAGCCAACTCAGCGCAAAAATGGAGAAGATTGGATTCAGCATGGGCCAGTATATTGACTGGAATGCTTTAAAAATCTTATTGAGTCCATGTCCTGATGAATTGAGGCTTTTTATGGGCAAAAGGGATGCAACATTTTTTTTTAGCAAGGGGTGCCTTATTGTTTGTGCATATTGAAGATACACACATATGAATTGGGGAGTAGTCTGTACAGCAGAAGCTTATAGCTCTGCAAAATAAATGTATTGTGATTCCCTTGCTGTTTTGTGGAAAGGAAGGTAGGTAATAAAGCTGTTGAATTCTAACGCTCTGGAAAAAAACCAAAACAAAACTTAAAATTCTGATTTTGATTCACGGTGAACCACAGTAGGCTAACGGGTAGTCAATACAGCTATGTGAATCCCTGACATTCACAGCAATGTCTCTCTTTTTCCTGCTGTCTGTAAAGGTGGACATTTGTTCTCTGCCAAATGCAGTTTTCATTGTTCGGTGCATACTGAAGGTGATTTCTGTCAGAATGGCAACATTTGTGGACAGGTTTGAGGGAACTTGGTGAATTTAAGTCATCCCTTGTGTGCTGGCCTAATACATAATACTACACTCTATATACAGCTTCATTCAACACGTTTTATAGTGCTGAGTTATTCCATTTAGGCATGCTAAGTTTTTAATTAGCATATTTTCAATCTTTAATATCCAGACAGTTAGCATCAGCTTCTCCCTAGACTTTTTAAGAAAGCTTTGTATGTGGCACTTTTTGTGTCTAATGCTGTGCCAGTGTGTGTGTGTGTGTGTGTGTGTGTGTGTGTGTGTGTGTGTGTGTGTGTGTGTCTGTCTAATGCTGTGTGAGTGTGTATGTGTGTGTGTGTATACACATGTGCTTTTTGTGTTTGTGAGCATGTGTGATCATGACTACAGACGTTTCTTAAAGCCTTGTGCCATGCATTATGCCACATTGCCAGGTTATAACCCTAACAAATGTTGATGGCCCAGTAACAGGGAAGTGACACTCTAATTGCCCTATTAAGGCTCTCATAAGCAATAAATCATCTCCAGTTTATCAAAATTGTTTGGTGACTGATCCGGTGACTCACAATGTGTTGATATAAAGTGATTGGGTTTTATGTCATGAACAAATTAGACTGTAATGAGAAGCTGGTCCAATCTTGACCTTCAACACGTTACGACTGGTCATCACTTAACTCTTTTATAGCCAAATCACTCTCTCAGTCACCCTCTTGAATCTGTCTCAGCACCTGATTTGTAGATTTGGTTGTCGAACATTTTAGCGGTTTGGATTTAAAACCGCAAACTTGGGTGAGATGATGTTTTCAAGGATGGCGTGAGTCCTGCCTTTTTAGTTTACCTCTTCTAAATGAACTGATGAGCGATGACTCATGCTCCACTGAGTGTCGAATAAACAATGGCACTGCTGATAATTAAGTGGGCCAATCATGAACAGTGGGATTAATGGTGAGAGCGACAGACTGCACGCTTGTGTCGTGGGTGTGGGATTTACAGCACCGTGTGATTAAAGGTAAGAATCTGTCCCCACAGAGAAAGAGAGGGAGAGATGGAGAGGGGGGTGTGCTTTATTAAATGCCCCAGTCAATCCCCAACCTGAAGTCATATTCAATAAATTAGAAGACACCACCAAATTACATCCGTGTAACAAAGAAAAACAAAGCTGCTGATATTACTCACTGCCAGGACGAATGTTGCTTTGTTCTGTAAAGAATCCACGGTGATATCCATGCACATGATGTCTACTATAGCATGCCTTTATGAAATAAAAACAGGCAGCTGCCGAGCAGACTGCTGAATGTACATGTACTCATATCTTTATATTATCTTGCTTCCTCCCTTTCAGCCTTAAGATGCTTTTAGGCGACACTGCTGGACTTCTTACAGTGACTTCAATATTGTGATAAAGATGCCATTTGATGGAGGGATTCTGTCTTTTTCTCATTGCCCATTTACTGAAAATGACTTTGTAACAGATTTCATTTATATTATCTGGTTGGACGTAGAGTGATTGATCTTTTCTTATCTTAACGATTTGCTACTGGATACCTTTTCTGCTGTGTGGGGACAACCAATACGCCTCATTCTGTAATGTAGGAATACTTTCATTGATTCTTGAAAAGGGGTCTGATTTGTGCCTTTGGTTAACTGGCTTTCATGCTGGATGAGCTCCAGGGATGAGCTGTAGATAAACATTTGAGTATGGAACTATAGGCAGAGAGATGGGAGCCTCAGATTGTACTGCCAATCAGGTGAGGCCCAATAGGCAAGATTCAATTAGGGCAAAGATAGGCTTAGATAAAGTAATCCATATTGCAGAAGAATTATGTTTGCCTTGGACTTCAGGCTGGGATTTAGTGGAACTAACTTTACTTGACATTACGTTCGCAAATACTTCCCTGTGCATTTTGCTAGGTTACACTGAAAAAGGCTTCTCACCACACTGCGGCACTTTTCCTATTTGTTTCTATTCACATGCTCTTTATTTTGTAGTGATTTTTTTTTCTTACATATTTCCTCAATTGCTTGGACACCATCCCTGGAACAACTCAACAAATTTTCTCAAGTCTTCACACACAATTTCTAAAAACTCACATCCAACGATGCATACATCTAACTTCTTGGTCCCAATTCAAACTTTGCCCTCAGACTACACAGACTAGATGACTGTTTGTTACACACTGGAGGGATTAATTCAAAACACTGCTACCAAAATGTTTAGAACAGGTTTTCAGAGAAATCATGTGGAATTTAGTAAAGTCACAGCACTGACTATCTAGCTAACGCTTTCAGGGACACCCTGACGAGAGAAATTCAAAACAGTACTGTAATCAATACCTCTAACATTAGCGGATACAGTAATACTACTGTATATGCTGTTTTGGTCAGAAACCTGACCTTTGAAATGTCACTCTGACAAAGCATGTAAGGAAGAGTCCATGCATAGTAAAATACTCAATTTCCAAAAGCTTAATTACCAAATGCAGCAAATATACAGGATATGCGGCATCAGCATTCTCAGCATCTCATCTCAGGTCTGGGTCAGGCCATGATATCTCATTAAGGTCATATATTATGTTCGCTCTTGCCAGGTAGCATGGGAAAAATGCCCTTGTGTGCCCGGATAGACTCCACAGACACATCACCACAGGTCTCCACCATTGCCTCCAGGAGGTTTTGCTGCGTGTAGGTGTTGCGGTCATATACCTTCCACCTCCATGCTGAGAAAAATTCCTCAATCACATTCAGAAATGGGGAATATGCTGACCAAAAATAAATACATAAATAAATGGTGAACTTGGAGTGGTCATTGAACCAGATGTGAACCAGAGCAGCCCAATGGAAAATCACGTTATCCCAAATGACAACATATTGGGCTTGATCTGGTTTCCTTGGCTCCCCTTCCTATTTAGGAATGTTATTTTGAATATTATTGTGCAGCTGACATAAAAGTTGAAGGGTTTGTGCTGTTTTGTAGGGACCCACTTTGACATGGCGGTAGAGGAACCCATGATTGCTGATGGCTGCACATATGGTGATGTTGCCTCCTCTCTGGCCAGGAACTTGTATGATGGCATGGGGACAATTGATGTTGTGCCCGTTTTTGTTAGGTTGCACCCTGCCTTGTCAATGAAGGTGTACTCATGTGGGTCAGCCATGGCATCCAGCTCAAAGATTCCCTACAAAAGTAAAAACAACACATTTTACTGTACTACAAATACAGTACTGTACTGTTGTACTAGAATGAAAGATTATGTACTGCAGTTACTGTAACACACTACTATGCAGTACTGTATTGATATGCTGGGGAGATGGGCCATAGTCTGCATACTGTAAAAAGTCTGCACGTGTATAGCAATTACCTACATATAAGAATGGTTGCTCCTTAACTCTGTCTGAATTCCTTTCAAAAGGCACATGGTGCAGCTGCTTTGTCCTTATGCGATTCTTCTGAATGAATGCTGATGCTGTCAATTCCTTGGAAGACTACCTGGTCTTCAACTATTTAGGTTTGTAACGTTTCCCATGGAAACTCAGATGAGAACCCAAACGCAGGACTCAGACAGGGAGGTTACAGTAACAGTTCAATGATGAAAAGCAGGTAGGGGTCATTACACAGGGAATCAGTCCCAACAGGCAACCAGATAAACAAGGGGCTGGCAGATGAGCAAAAACAGGTCCAAAGCACACCTTCAGTCCAAACAGGCAAACAGAGCCAATGAGGTCAGGAAATAGAAACAAGGTCCAGAAAACAGGCAAAGACTCAAAAACCATGTAGACAGGCAGAATTTGAACTAGCGAATGCTGGATTACTTGGCAGTACACACAAGACACAAGACAATCTGGCAGGGGAAAAGGGAAACCAGGATAGTATATGTGCTAGGGATCTAATGAGGGTACAGGTGAGGTATAAACAGAGTTGGCTGACGACAAAAACCAGGGGCAGGAACTGAAAAGACAAGACAGGTGAGTACTTCAAAACAAAACAGGAAAAACAGGCAATGATGACATTTGAGGACTTCAAAATAAAACAGGAAAAACAACAGAATGAGGCTATGGGAGACAATGACTGAGGTTATGAGCTGACTGAACTGGGAGATATCGTGACAGGGTTTGAATTTCCCTGGCAATCACCCTTTTCACCACAGCAGTCTCCTGTTTAGCTGTGGGAAGTCTTCACTTACTTTCAATAGATGGTCGCCTCTCAGTTCTGCAAAAAGGAAAGTTGACCATTACTGACCTATGGTCACCCGTTACTGTGATAAAACTACACTGAGAACAAAGTGGGGATTCAGTCTATATGCACTACAGCATTACATTTATCACAACAAGGCAAATTACCCATTTTTCCTTCTGAAAGTACAGACAATGGATGCAACTGTGTAATGGCTTAGGTTGGGTTGCATTAGCTGTCCAGCTTCTCTCATAGTCCTCCAATGTATGAGTACATGATGATGGATTTCATCTGATATTACTTGTATTTCTTGTTGTTATCCTCGTCCTCTTCCTCTTCGTTCTCTTGCAACTTAGACATTGTTAGGATCCATTGTTCCACAGCACATGGACATGCCTGTAGGCCCTATTTATAGACCCTGCAATTCTGATGCGTTTTAACCATTTTGAGGCTTAGTGTCTGCACCTGGAGAAAGGTGTGCTCTTTGAGTTTAGGTTGTGATAACTTGAGTTAATTATATTGAGAGCATGTGTTTGCTGAATGAACATTTCAAAGGCCACATGACCTTTGAAACTGCAGTTAATGGACACACTCATATTTGCATATGAAACTGGTTGCTGGTTTCGGTCGTTAGACACTGTATTGTACTGCGTTGTTTATAAGGGTGGGGATACCTGAAGTCAGTTTAGACTGAAGATGTCACTTTGCTGAGGGATTTAACATAACTATCAATAAACGGTGTATCCAGATGAACTGATTCAACCTTCTTTGACTTTTGTGTAAGGTTTTGCAGAAAGGGTTTTGACTGTTGAAACATGTGGAAACAGGTGTTTACGGTTATGGGAAATGTGTGTGTGTTTTTGGGAATGATGTAAGGGTATGGGCTTTTATGCTACAGGAACCAGTTTTAGAGTTTAAGCAATGGAGAGAAACTGTAATCAATTTCAAGGGGCGTGTGTGGGGGGGGGTGGCGTGTTGATTGAAAGGGTAAGATTGGCATCATTAGAAACAATGAAGAACTGGTTGATATGACATTTGTATCCTAGTACTTCAAAGGATGATACATATTCCATGTCCCTACAAAGTCGTGGGTTTGAATCTGTACATCCAAAGGAGTTGAATCAAATGCAACTGGACTTGGTATATATCCGTGAAGACGTTTCGCCTCTCATCCAAGAGGCTTCCTCAGTTCATGCCTTTCTGACTAGACCAAGCTAGTCTGACTGGCTGGTGATGAGAAAAGGCATGAACTGAGGAAGCCTCTTGGATGAGAGGCGAAACGTCTTCACGGATATATACCAAGTCCAGTTGCATTTGATTCAACTCCTTAGGATAACCATGACCTGGATGAATGAGAACATTCACAGACAATCTGTACATCCATTTTGTACTGTAATTCCCCTGTTCCCCACTTCTTGATGTATGTTCTTGTGCCGCACCTACACAAAATCTACTGGATGTGAAGTGAACTCTTGGCTATGTTATGATTGCTTTGTAGTGCTCTATGATGCCAGTTGGTTCATTCGAACATTCAAATTTATCTGCTGATTACTCAGTCTCTTAAAAACGAGCCTTTGGATAAAAGCATCTGCTAAATGAGCAAATGTAGTTCATGAATCTTGTTGTGTGTTATCCTCCCTCTCTCCGCCTCTCCCGTGTTTGTTGACACCCATCACTTTATGATATCCAACACAGCAGAAATTACATGAAAAATAGGGAAACGTGGCCACCGGTCATTGCTAGCACAAAAAGACAGAAAATGAAATATATAAGTCCTTTCTCACCTCTGATGCCTTCCTGTCTCTGCTCTTAAATGGCCAGTAGAAAATACTCAGGCGGGAGGAGGGGGTGATGGGTGTTCATTATGATCCCAGCCTAAACTTTGGAACTGTGTGGCCACATGCTGCACAGAAGGCACGTTGACTAACAATCTGAAGTGGGCAGCTGCTGTTTCTGGACACTCGTTTCCAGGCCTGGTCTGTAAAGAGTGGTGAGAACAGCAATGGTGGGGGTAACATTGCTAATCACCCTGTGTGGAAATGAAGCGTCCATTAAATGGAAAACAAACTATTTGAAGGGAAATACAACACTTAGGAGAAGACACACTGTTAGTCTATACTGTTTGTATGTATGTGTGTGTATGTGTGTGTGTGTGTGGGGGGGGGGTCTTTGCAGTCCCAAACAAAGACCTTGAACCTCCATAAATAACAAGAACCAGTATGAATGTTACACCAGATGTATACAACCGAGAGCTGAATTTGAATAAATTGGAGGACCAAAAGAAGGCACCACAACATTAATTACCATCAAGTAACCTACCCAAATGATCTTGATTTAAAATGGAAAAAAAAGTGTTTATGGACAAAATTGTGTTTTTTGTGTAAAATGTATCTTTTTTTAATCAATCTCTATAAAGTGACAACCCATTCCTAGAACTGTGGACATTTACCTGTGGACATTTACCGATCCCTCCTTTCCTCTGCACTGATTTAGTGCTACACTGTTGTTGACTGGTCTCCTGATTCAGGTTAATTGTGGTGGCATTTGCCTCCCTTGAAAAGTTTGGTCCCAGCCGGAGGCACTGGCGGTTAATACCTAGATTGTAACTCCATCCAGGGCAGTGAAGCTATGATTGGGATCTGATTGGAAAATGCACCCTTTGGTCAAATCTGAATTTCCAGGACTGAAATGGTGGCTCATCTTATATACCGATTTACTGCACTGAAGTTTTGAAGAAATTAACAAATTTGTCCATGTTCATTTATATTTTAGACAAAGTATTTCTGATATATGTAAATATCTAGTCTCATAAGGCCAGACATAAGCATACACAACTATGTCGAGAAGGCAAATGTATTTTCCTGTGGGGTAATAAGCTGATGCTAATCAAGAACAAACGCAAGGTGTCTGCCTCTCGTTTTATTACTGCTAACACAATTACACAAACTGACCCCGCCTATCAGGGAACATTTATCTCTTAGCGTATCGGCATGGCTACATCTGTTTTCTTCCATTAATCTCTCTCCCATCCATCCCATCAGTGTCTTTATGAAAGCATTATTAACAGGGATCTCCAGCACCAGCCGCACCTGAGCCCCTGCACAATTACCTTCCTCCCAAAACCATCTCTGCTGGTGATAAATGTCCATATTAGGGGCTGGATTCTTAATTCATTGAGTTATGAAAATATCTCTCAGAAAAAAGGGGCCAAAGGTTGTCTGTGCGTTGCCTTTCTGGCTGGCCCAAACAAAAGGAGGCTGTAGATGAGAGATGGCATGATATTTCCCCAACAATGGCACATGAATCTTTCATACTGGCAGAGCCTTGTCGAATTTACTGTGGTTGAATTAATTTATGGTACAAACTGCATACCTCTCACCAACAACACCAACCCCATTCCACACATTGTCACTACTCTTCTGATGATCTACATCTTCATTTGTGGTATGTCTCAGCCAAGGCCTAATGGGAAGGAAGTACTTTGATAGCAAGTTTAGTTCATCAACTGGGGAAGGGCGGTGCACCATCAGCACTATGCAGACATTCGCTCTGTTATGAAGATATGCAGGTCTATAGAGGACTTTTCTATCCATGCGTCAGTGAATTTCACTTATGTGAGGATGAGATGAGAATTACAGCTAAGCAAACATTTAATACCCATTCACAATGATTAAAATTTGTCTGCATGTTAGAGAGCAAGACAGGGAGAGAGACACATGCAGGGGCAAGAGACATAGAATTGATTTATCTATTTATTTCCCCCCTCCCCCATTTTTTTCCGAAATTGTACTTGGCCAATTATCCCACTCTTCTGAGCCGTCCCAGTCGCTGCTCCACCCCCTCTGCCAATCCGGGGAAGGCTGCAGACTACCACATACATATGTAGTCACCAGCCGCTTCTTTTCACCTGACAGTGAGGAGTTTCACCAGGGGGACGTAGTGTGTGGGAGGATCGCACTATTCCCCCCAGTTCCCCCTCCCCCCAAACAGGTGCCCCGACCGACCAGAGGAGGTGCTAGTGCAGCGACCAGGACACACCCATATCAGGCTTCCCACCCGCAGACCAACCAAGCTGGACGTAACACGGGGATTCGAACTGGCGATCCCCATGTTGGTAGGCAACAGAATAGACCACTACACTGTCTGGACGCCCTGCAGACAGAGAATTCTGATACAAGAATTAGACAGTAACTTTAAAAGGGAAGTGAGTGTTTGCTTGATTGTGCATGTACATCTCCAAGTAGGTGCTACTTGTTATTCAAACTGGTACATTGATTGAGTTTTTGATGAAGCGCTCTGAAGTTATGTTTGCAGCGTGTTAAAGACAAAGGGTCCTAGGCTTTCTTAGAGGTGTGCAGTGTGAAATGTGGATTTGCGCTGGCCAAAAGGTATTTTCATGAGGCGCAGTCATGATATCTGTGCATGCTGTGCTCATTGGTGATGTGCCCCACCCTGAAGTGGGAGGAGAGACATGATAGGAGGTCAGTGACAACCCAGCTTTTTAGTTCTGCAATGATATTTGCACATTGGATCCTGTTGTTTCTGACTGTTTGTGGAAAGCTCTGGAATGTGCTCCCTTGCTTCCATCACCAAGATGACAGTGTGCTCATTGTGCATTATATGCTCCTTTTAAAGGAAAGGAAAAGAGGAGATATTGTTAAACACTATTTTCTTTTTCAAACATGGCTGACATACTTCCATTTGTCATTGCCCACAATGTTAAAAAGTCAACTTTCTTTGACCTTTGATTCAATCTGTGATCACATATATTTTGTTTCAACACAGCAAAAACACAATACAGGTGTTGTCACTGACATATCTTGATGTTTCAATTGTGAGATGAATACTTGTCTATACAGATGTGGTATGATCAAGGGTTACACAATGCTTACAGGCCTGAATTGCTGTTAGCCTTGATTAGCCAGCTAGCATTTTGTGATCCTTGATCAAATGACATAATCAAGTTGAATATACTATGTGTGATATACAATGATTAGGCAATATATTGAAACCACTGAAAAGTAAGTGACTAAGTGAATAACATTGATTATCTGATTACAATGGCACCTGTCAAGGGGTGAGATATATTAGGCAGCAAGTGAACAGTCAGTTCTTGAAGTTGATGTGTTAGAAGCAGGAAAAATGGACGCGCGTAGGGATCTGAGCGACTTTGACCAGGGCCAAATTGTGATGGCTAGACGGCTGGGTCAGAGCATCCCCAAAATGGCAGGTATTGTGGGGTGTTCCCAATATGTAGTCATCAGTACCTACCAAAAATGGTCCAAGGAAGGACAGCCACTGAACCAGTGACAGGGTCATGGGCGCCCAAGGCTCATTTATGTGCATCAGGAGTGAAGGCTAGCCTGTCTGGTCTGATCTCACAGAAGAGCTACTGTTGCTCAAATTGCTGAAAAAGTTAATACTGGCTATGATAGACAGGTGTCAGAACACACAGTGCATCACAGCTTGCTGGGTATGGGGCTACGTAGCCGCAGACCAGTCAGAGTGCCCATGATGACTCCTATCCACCACTGGAAGTGCCTACAATGGGCACATGAGTGTCAGACATGGACCATGGAGCAGTGAAAGAAAGTAGCCTGGTCTGATAAATCATGTTTTCTTTTACACCATGTAGACACCCAGGTGTGTGTGTACGTCATTTACCTGGGGAGAGATGGCACCAGGATGCACTATGGGAAGAAGCCAAGCCAGCGGAGGCAGTGTGATGCTCTGGGCAATGTTCTGCTGGGGAAACCCTGGGTCCTGGCATTCATGTGGATGTTACTTTGACATGTACCACCTACCTAAACATCATTGTAGACCAAGTACACCCCTCCCTGGCAATGGTATTCCCTGATGGCTGTGGCCTCAGGTGGTTTTAATTTTTTGGCTGATCAGTGTAGTCCTGACTAGTGAGCAGGAGAAAAAAATGTTTTAAGGTACTGTAGACACATGACAGCTATCTCTGTGAAACTCATATGTTTCATTTTTTTTTATTTTAGTTTTAATTCATTTTTCTATTGTAATGACAAAAAGACAGAGTTAGGAGACCAAAGGGAAGTTCGAGAAATGAAGCTGAAAGACAGTTGCAGAAAGTATCCCCGCATCAGTACACGCAACACAGCAATCCCTCTGACATTAAATCAATTAAGGCACAGATTGGGCTCTTTGATAACAGCTTTTCCAACTGGGCAGATATAAGGGTTTGAATAAAAGGCAGCCTTTCTGCTTTTCCTCTGACACCTGCCACGAGCACCTACTGAGTGGCTGTCTGCACTAGCACGATTCATCTGTGAACTGACTGGTTTGCTGTGCACAGGTACGATAAGCTCCTGATGTGGGAACACAGTCCCGAACAAAGCTGTCAAGGTGTGGAGTCAGACATATGTGGTGAAACACACGGTGGACATCTCGGCTAGCCAGTATCTCCAACAGCAGCCTTTCAACAGCCCTCTATACTCTTAATAACACACATGCACACACATACACACGCACACAAATGCACAATGTACACACTGGCTCTTTTTAATGTGATTCTAGTAGGAAACCAGCATCAGGAAAAAAATGCAATGTATATCACATTCCAGAGTGTTGAATCAGTTCATATGGACACAAAGTTTAGGTATCTCCAACCTTATAAACATTACAGTTGCCTAATGACTGAAACCAGCAATGGATCTCACATGAAAATGCAGTGACCATTCACTAGAGTTACAATGGCCAGGTGTACTATTCACAGAGGATTGGGGAATGGTTGCAATGGTTATAAGATGGTGACAGATGTACTCTTAGCCCCTCTCCTCGGTTCAGGGATGATCATCCCCTCTTCACATAGATGGCATCTTTGGCCCCCGTGGATGCTGGTTTGAACGGGGAGTCAAAGAGGCCATCTTTGTGAAGAGGGAGTGACTGTCCCTGAACTGGGGGAGGGGGGCGGCTAAGAGTACATCTGTCGCTATCTTACAATGCTGTGATTGCAACTATTACAACTAACTATTGCAACCAATCCACTGTGAATAGTACACATGGCCATTGCAATCCTAGTTAATGGTCGCTGCATGTTCATGTAAAACCAGTGTGATTGATGATTTCAGTCATTATGCCACTGTATTGTTTATAAGGGTGGGGATACCTGCACTCAGCTGAGACTGATGAGGTCACTTAGACGAGTGATGAAACACGTTGTCCCACTAAACTTTGTGTACAGATGAACTGAGTCAATTTGTTATACTAGTGATATATGTACATTCAATTTTTTCCCTTATGCTGGTTTCCTAATAGAATGACATTAAAATGAGTGTGTGTGTGTGTGTGTGTGTGTGTGTGTGTGTGTGTGTGTGTGTGTGTGTGTGTGTGTGTGCGCGCATTCATGGGCATGCATGACAGTGTGTGTGCACAGAGCAGAGAGTTCATGACTCAATATGAAAACTTGTGCTGGCTTCCATAACTAGCCATCCATCACGTGGAACACAGTCGTGGGAAAAATGAGTTGGGGTGATGCTAATGATACATATTTCAACAACATTAACATCATTTTGCTGTTCAATAATCTCTCCTCCATTGGTGTTGTTCAACAAAGCACATCTATTCCCCGCGCTGTAATAGAATAAGTAATAGCTTTTGAATATAAAACTAAGTGTATGAGGAAATGAACTAGATGACTGTAATGATTAATTCCATTTCCTCGACAGAGCGATGATGGAATGGAAACAGGATGTCAATTACCACATATGTGCTGTCAGTGTCATTGTTTCATTATCATAATCAGTTATATTTTCTTTTTCTTTTTGCCTTTTGAGTTGATAATCTCAAATATGTTATCTATCTATCTATCTATCTATCTATCTATCTATCTATCTATCTATCTATCTATCTATCTATCTATCTATCTATCTATCTATCTATCTATCTATCTATCTATCTGTAATTGTATATTATTTATAATATACTTATACAATAAGTGAAATATGCTTGCATATGCTTGTGTGTGTGTGTGTGTGTGTGTGTGTGTGTGTGTGTGTGTGTGTGTGTGTGTGTGTGTGTGTGTGTGTGTGTTGATGATGGGTAGGTGCATGTCTGTGTGCCTGTTTTACCACATTTTCCGTATAAAAGGAGCAATGAGGCAGATGAGTTAGTGCCACTATGTACGGTGTGACAGGGACAGCGGGATGATGGGCCATTCCAGAGTGTGTAGTCCTCGTGGTCCGTGTTTTGTCAACAGATGCAATGTTAAATTTGGAAAATGGGGAGAAGAAAGAGTCAAGTCAATTCAATTTTATCTGTATAGCCCAATATCACAAATTACAAATATGTCTCAGTCAGTGGGCTTTACAGCAACACAACATTCTATCCTTAGTCCCTCTTATTGGATAAAGAACAACTCCCTAAAAAAAAAAACTAAAAAAAAAACGCTTAACAGGGAGAAAAAATAGGAAGAAACCTCAGGGAGAGCAACAGAGGAGGGATCTCTCCCCCAAGGCGGACAACGTGCAATGGATGATGTGTTTACACAATTTACAGAACACAACATTGAAAGAGGATAAACAGAATTATAATGGATTTATAAAATGTATGAAGAATATGATGTGCAGGATGCCAAGCAGAGGCCTAAAGAGAGAAACAAAATCACAGCCAAAGCCTCACTCACTGAAGTGGGAGAGATGTACCATTTTTAAACCTGTTTCAATTCTTGCTCCCAATTGTGAGGTGTGTGTTTGTGTGTGTGTGTGTGTGTGTGTGTGTGTGTGTGTGTGTGTGTGTGTGTGTGTGTGTGTGTGTGTGTGTGTTGGTATAGGCTTTTTTAGATAGATAGCTGAAGAGCCTGTTGTTTCCAACAGTGTTTCCCTCCGCACATCCGCATCCCCCCCCCCCTTTACCCACCACTCTTACCCACCCGTACCCCCTCCCTATCCTTACACCCCCTCCTCTAATGGAGTACATGGAGCACCACTTTCCGTCTGGGCTCATGGTAGCCAGGAGTGCAGCTAATAACGGCCATGCATTTGGAGTACATGGGTGTGAGCCTGAGTGAATGTGTGCCAGTAACGCAGTGTTGGCAGACGTGATTTAGGTATGCAAAGTGGTGCATATGGGACCAGCTTCTGTGTAGGTTGAACTGTTATGTAAATGAACCAGGCCAAGCGGTGATGGCCATCCCTTACTATACGCTGCAGTTATGGTGTTGCACTCACACTTTCTAATGTACGTGCCGTTTCTTGTGTTAGGGTCATTGATATCAAAATAAAAGTGGCAGTTTTACAATTCGTCACTAGGGGTTTTTTTTTCAACATGAAAAGGAATTTGAGGAAGATGGGCAAAAAAATTGGTTTAGACTTATTTGTCTTTGTTTATGCCTCTTTGTGCATTGCAATTTGCAAATACAGATGCTTATGAGCCTACTTTTCTGTTGTTTGAGGTTGTTTGTTTTTGCTTCTTTTTTTTAAAAAGTTTTTGCTATGTTCCTTCTTTTGTATATATTCAGTGTTTTTACATACAGTGAGCACATCCTGATACCCTCCCTTTCGTTGATTTGTTTTTAAGGGGTGGAGGCCATGTTTTCTCAGCAGCCCCAGGACCTGGTGGTGGTGGCCGGCCAGCCGGTGACCTTGCCGTGCTCCATCCCCGGCTACCATGGTGTTGTCCTGTGGATCAAGGATGGCCTTGCGCTCGGTGTCGGCAGGGACCTTTCCGGTAACAAAAAAATAAAAATAATAATTTATCACCCTGAGCATGCCAGCCCCGCGCCATCATGTCTGTTTCCTGCTCTTTCCATCTCCTTCACTCCCTTCTGTTACTTACACTCTGTCATAAAGCTGTCACATTCAAATTTCTCCCTTGACTGCTTTTTGTCACCTGAAAAGCTCCCGCCTGTCATCGTTCCACCCTCTCCCAACTATATCACTCTGCAGACGCAGAGAATAGAGATGCCATGATACTCCAGATTTTTTACATTGACTCACTTTGAATAAATATAATGAATCCAAACCTGTTTAACGTTTCAGGTCTAGACACATAAAGGAATATTTTGTAACTTACAGTAAATAAACTGAAAAAGAGCCAAGTATCCCTCGCTCCTTTTTAAAGCTAGATCTAATTCAACAAAAGTTTGTGTCACGCGAAAGAGTCCAGAAATCCAAAATAAATGTGACATGTGTTGTTGACACTGGCCTTTTATCAGTACATTAAGTTGGCGAATGGCTTTCTGAAGAGCAGCTCACCACTTCATTGCACCTCTTGTTTAATTGCCTTAGTTGTTTAATGTGAACCAAAACTGACTGTCGCGCTGCCATTCAGTAGCCTTGTTATTTCATTACTTGAGGCTTCATGAATAGTCATAAACTTAATATCAGTGTTGTATCAACACAACACTCAAATAAATACTAACAACCTTTTTAGGCACTGACCTAATGAATTAGTATAATCCATGAAAATGCGGGATGCCAGCATAATTCATTATTAACAGCATTAATTTTCCTGCAGGAACTGAGATCCATGGTAACACTTATAATCAATACATAGCACTCTTTACGCTGGTAGAACAATACAGTTTCTTTGTGTGTGTGTGTGTGTGTGTGTGTGTGTGTGTGTGTGTGTGTGTGTGTGTGTGTGTGTGTGTGTGTGTGTGTGTGTGTGTGTGTGTGTGTGGTAACTGCTATCTGATAGTCCTCCCACACCAGCTCTACAAGACCAGCTCTACACAGACATAGACTGTGAGTTAGAGTTATAGCAATTCAGGAGACGATGCCACAATATCCAACCAGGGTCATTTTTAAAACATGAAAGTCTCGTACGATTGGGAACGATTAAATATGTATTCCACTAGAGATTTGGGGTCTTCTACCCCAAGACCTTCAGCAGCTTCTCTGGGGAGCCTGGTCTGTCACCGATAGTGGTTGGCAATTAAACCTCAGTGGCTGAGGGTGCCCCAATAAAGCCATCCCATCCCCTGGCCCAGTCCTTATCAGGCCCAGGGGAGGGTTAGAGCTTGCAGTAAACAATGGCCCAACAGCCAAAGAGTCTGATTTAGAGAAAGCAAGGGGAGGGAGAAAAGGAACAGATTTATGATAACCAGATAGAGAAATGGCAAAAGGTGACAGAGAGAGAGAGAGAGAGAGAGAGAGAGAGAGAGAGAGAGAGAGAGAGAGAGAGAGAGAGAGAGAGAGAGAGAGAGAGAGAGAGAGAGAGAGAGAGAAAGAGAGAGAGTGCATGTGTGCGTGCACACATGTGTGTTTGTACAGTATGTGAGAGGGGGAATAGAGAAAGAGAGAGAGAAAAAAGGGATTTTTATAGGGCCAGAGTCGAGCAGTTATTATAGGATTCCTTTCTACTTAACTAGAGAGGTCAATCAAGAATACATTTCATTTTTAAAAAGAGCAAAGGTGGAGGGTGGAGAAAGAAAAAAAAAAAAGCAAAGAGAGAAAATGTGAGAAAGACGGAGAAGGTGAAAACTCAACAGTGAGGGCAGATCAGAAACAAAACACATGCCAGGACGTCATTAGGGGTCATGAACAGAAAGTAGTGCTTGGCTAACTTTCTGTGTTACTGAAGACTACCACATAGCATGTATTTCTATGGCTCAGTAAGCAAGCCTGAATGCTGCTGGGGTGAATCTAAAACTATCAGTAGTCTACACTCCATCCCGTCTTACAAAAGAAGAAAATAAAGAATAACAAGGCTTTGAATGAGGAGGAATGTAGCCACCTGCCTGGAGAAGATATGTCTCTCAAAAGCAGCAGAAGGCTACGGACAGGAGCTGAGCGTCCTCTATTGAGACGGATCACACTTTTTTTTAAATAAAGTGCTCCACAGCTGTCTTTTTTATCACTTACCTCTATAAACAAACAACTCAGTAGGCAGTGAAAGAATAATGGGGCATCAACTGCTAGAGATGCACAATGAAAGGGAAAGCTGCAGCTGTACACATAAAAAAAGTGCAAGGCATCAGAGGTTGCATGGGCCATTTCAGTGATATGGTCTACTCTGCTATTCATAGAAACAAGCTGCGTCTGCAACAGCATGCTCCGCCTGGGACCTGTTTCCATTCAGACATGCGGTGATTAAACTGAGAGAACTCGTCCACCATTCAAAGCGAGGAATCAGCACACAAAAGCCAATGATTCCTATCTGTCCATGAATTTCCTCCTCATTCCCTTTTGTGACACACTTTTCTGCTCTAATTAGAGGCAAATGCAGTCGCCCTGAAGTAGCTCGGAAATACACTGATCAATACACTGTATAATAAACATGCATCATGCGTACATCCACCGTGCATGGCAACAGTGACTGTAACGGTGAGTTCCTGTTAGTGAATCCTGCTGGAGTGCACATGTGACATGACCGAAAAAGAAAGACTTGGCATACTCCATACCATGTAAGAGTCATGTGCACGTCCCCTGGAAACTAGAGTACCTGACAAGGATGTGACATCACTGCTTTATCTCCAAATGAGAGGAGAGGACTTTGTTCACCCTCTATCAGACATTCACTTATTTCTATCTCCTGGTGGTGACACTGAAACACAATCTGGGTGAATGCTATAACTCACAAGACCCTGCCTCTGTTTTCTGTATGAACACACACACACACACACACACACACACACACACACACACACACACACACACACACACACACACACACACGTCATTGATCTAAGCCCAAGGCAAATCCATTCCTGTCCTGATGGATTCATTACTCCTTAATAGGCCTATTTTACATTGTTTGCTTTGGGTAACAGGCTGCACCTTCAAAATTGATTGAGATCAATGGCATGGTATAGATACACTTATTACGGATAAATATGGATAAAGGCGATACATTTTTTGCCATAGCGGAAAAAAAAATGCATAACAGGCTAGAATGCAAATGTGCACTTTTATAATTATTTTTTGAACATGATGCTCGTTTTCCTTGGCATTATATGAATGACTTTTTGTGATTAGAGTCGTTAGCATAATAGATATTTTTCCAGTTGCATCCAGCTAAGGAAGAAATACAAAAGCACTGACCCCTGATGCCAGGGGCCGTGCCTATAGTCCCCGGGTCCTATATTCCCCGGGTCCTATGTTCCCCGATCGGGGAACATAGGACCCTTTCGAAAAAAAAGGGTCCCATATTCCCCGTTTTCCCCTAAAAAGGTCCTATAATCCCCGTTGCAATAGACACCGGGGAACATAGGACCCTCTTTTGGAAAAAGGGTCCTACATTCCCCGCTGTTTCCAGGGGAACATAGGACCTTTTTCCAAATAAAGGGTCCTATATTCCCCGCTATTGCCAATCGAGGAACAAACCGGGGAACTTAGAACCCTTTTTGCAAATTAATTTCCTTAACGGGTCCAAAATAATAAAAACTGGGGTCAAGGCTGAGATGTAGGCTACGATAATCTATTCCTCCGCTGATTAAATTAGGCCGTATTACCATTGTTGGCTGTTGTATATCGCAGGCCACCTTGAGTGTGTATCCAAATTCGGCCTATAGAGGAGGCTGTAATTTGCTTTATTGTTATTTCTTACCAATATTTACTGCAGTAGGCCTAGTTAGTTGGCTCTCCGGCTCAGCATGGACAGTCGGCAACCAACGCAAGTTTGTCTTGCAGTAGGCCCGCCTACCAGTATAACCTAGCCATTTCCACCTTCGCTCAAAGGTCAATTTGCACAGCACTGGACACTTCAGCCACTTTCTTGTTACTTTGCAGTTCGTTTTCCATATTAAATCACTTGGCAGACTTTCTTTCAAAAAGACTTTAATGATGAACTTTTTAGGCAGAGAACTTAGACCAGGACTTGAAATTTAGGACCAGCACAAAGTATCCATCAACGGGGGCCGCCTGCCTTACACAATAGGCTAATTGCCCAATAATAATAATATGTGCTTCTCAAAAAACTAAAGGCTTGTGGAGGTGCTAAACCAAAAACATGAATCAAAGACGAACATCAAAGGATGTAAGGTAACACTCACCAAATGGTAAGAAAATAACAGAGGCAGTCCTCTATTTCACCATTTTATCGTCTGGCATCAGTCATTAAGGTTTCTGAAGAAGACCACCCGGCCAAGTTAATGACTGATGCCAAACAATGAAATGGTAAAATAGAGAATTGTGTCTTTTTTTTTCATTTGATGAGTGCTACCTTACATCCTTTGATGTTCTTCTTTAATAATAATAATAATAATAATAATAATAGTAATAATACCAATAATAATAATAAGAAATAATACATAATAATAATAATAATAACAGCCTAATAATGATAATAATAATAATAGCCTAATTATAAAAGAGGCCTAATAACAAATAACAATTACAGGCACAATACTATCAATAGTAATGCTGATAATAGGCTATTAATAACAAAATGCTTCTAGTAAAAAAAAGCTTGGCTGAAAAAGGGTTGGTCTATGGCAGAAGCCCCCCAGAAAAGGCATGGTCTAAAACAAAAATCTCCAAGGCCTAACTAGCCTAACGTTAAGGCTTTTTTCTTCTTCAAAAAATCAAAATGAGTAGTCCTAGTCCATTAGGCTACTCAACAAAGAGGGGCTAAAACCCTGGATTTGACATTGCCGACGCTGCAGGACCCTTTGCGCATTATAGATCCTTCTTATTGGGACTGTTGGCTCCCTCGCAACTTCTGCAATCACCCCCTGTCGGAATTCTGCACGGTGCACCATTTCTCCGTCAGGGGGATGCACGTGTTCCCCAACATCGTGCACAATAATGTTAGCATCCACGTCCTCCACTTCAAATCTATTTGTGATCAGTGGCACTCTACAGTTCCTCCTCCAGCACCTCCATCTAATGGTGTCTTGATTGGTGCGGTGCTTCTGATATCTGAAGTTCTCATGTACCAACACTTTGCCCCCTCGATCACCATCCATAACTATCGCCATTGTTTGTCTTCTTGTAGGCTAGTAAGCACATGACAGTGAGTCCACGAGTTATCACCGATAACAACCGATTGTTGCAAATTGTTGCAAGTTGGCGGGCGGTTTAGACATTGGTGAATTTTGATCATGTGGTTTAGAACGCCAGGAAACTTGCGTGCAGATGACCACACATCCACGACAAGTCTTAAATATTTCCAAACTCGAAATCATGTGTGCATTTGGCTATTTATAAATTATTTTTCGAGCAATATGTGTTTTGTGATTCAGCTTTAGCGTTGTTGATTAGCCTTTCATTCATATTTTGTCAAAAAGGCGTATTCATTAGCCTAGGCCCATGTCCCGTTATTTCTGTAGCATACAGCATCTTAGAATCTTAAGAGACCAGGCAGATATTGTTATTATTTTATTGTTATTACCATGCCTTATTAGCCTACTTTATAATTATAAATATTTCAATTATCCGATTTTTAGCATTTCTAATATAAGGCTATATTGTTATTATTATCCTTATTATTATTATTATCATCATCATCATCATTATTATTACGCTATTATTATTATCATTATTATTGTTCTGATCCGTTATTCCCACCTATATGCTTATTTAGGTGTCATTGATTATAAATGATCAGGCACACCGTTATTACACAATGCCTAACGTGGCTTGCTTTATTCCACCGTATTGCAAGACTGCCCGAACAATATTCCTCGCGCTTCTCCCACGTCAACAGGTGACGTCACATACATACGGGTGCCCTTACATGCAGAACCGGTACATGACAATTATTGTTATTATTATGTTATTATTATTATCATTACAATTATGATGCTTAAAGGGCCTTACTGAGCAGATGGTTTCTATCTAATATCTGTCAGATGCTTTTCCCAATAAGCTGGTGTGGTTATGATGGGAACGACGGCTTTCTAGGGAACATAGAAGAAGTGGGTCGGAATTGGCCTCTTGTCGGTATCAGCCAGCTTTTGCAGGAGTCTATCCCTGGTACAATGCGCTAGACCTCTGGGAGATGGACTGCTGAGGACGGAACACAACACCTATCCTCAGCTCCCAGCACTTCTCGCACAATGTGCTACTCATACGCTGAGTTGGCGGCACCCGGGATCGAACTCACGACCTTGCGATCCATAGGCGAGAGCTCTACCGACTGAGCTATGCCCGGGTACAGTTGCTCAAGGAACATAGGCTTACTATATTACATTCAGACACAGACGAGCCAGCTCACCTACTCGGCGAGGCGCATTTTCCTCGGTAAGTGACACATTTCGCGCATAAATATCAGAGAACTACCGCGGTGGGTTATGCGCCCAAATGTAAGCTATAGCCTAATAAATTGAAATTGGTGTAGTGTCTAAAGTTTCCACATACTTTAGCCAACCTGGACTTTGTGAATTCGTTTTTGTGATATAAAAATAGAAATCGTATGATTCATTGTCTTCTTAATAATCTGCCCTAAATAATGCATTATTGAAAATGCACTTTTTGCGCCAAACAGCGTCAAACCTGCTGACCGGGGAACATAGGACCTTTCTTTATAAAAAGGGTCCTATGTTCCCCGGGTGCCCTAGGGGAACATAGGACCCTTTTTATAAAGAAAGGTCCTATGTTCCCCTGCACATACAAAACGGGGAACATAGGACCCTTTTGGGGAAAAGTGGGGAATATAGGGCCCTCTGTATACAAAAAGGTCCGATATTCCCCGGTCTCATACAAAGCGGGGAACATAGGACCCGGGGACTATAGGACCCGGGGAACATAGGGAGGACCCCAATTTAATAGGGCCATATGTAGCTGAGTCAATATGTTGTTCATGTTATCCTTATTTTGTTTTATTTCATTTTTAATTTCTTTTTTGTGAAAATTCTCAAAACCTGCATTTAATATTTTCTGCCATATTCAACATTTCTGTACATTGTCAACCTTATGTTGATTGAATGAATATGTAGTTCTGGTTTAGCTGTTGTAGACTAGGGGGGCTTTAATTAGTGACACACAAAAGATGCAGGAGTGATGTACTGCAAATCCCCTGCAAAATGTAGGCAGCTTTTGAAGTGGTAAAATGTGCTGTGATATTCTCTATCCTTCGGTTAAGCTAGCACATTTAAATATAATTCATTCTGGCTTAAACTACATGGATATGTAACGATAGCTCATTGCTGACCTGTCTCTGAGATTTGCCATTGGTTTTGGTCGGTGAAAATGGCAATTACTCCTGTTAAATCTGTCGGAGATTTTCCCACATTTGCATATTTCTTGACTCGCTGCAGGGGAATGAGTGACAGCCTGCCACTGTATTGACTGTGCCCCATGTGTTATAGGTGTGTTATGATATTAAATTGTTATTTGTAATTGTGTACTTTTATGGAAGGACTGCATTGAATGAGTTGCCTAACAAGAAAATGGCTCCTTAGTTAATGTGGACTTTTATTCTTCTTCTGAAGAGATGCCCATATTGATATTGTAACGTGCAGGAATCCAATGTAGCGAATTAGGGGGGCAGCCCAAGAACTGCCACAGCCGGGACGCGAACCCATATCCCCCGCAAAGCGGGCGACAACGTTAACCAGTTGACTAAAGGATCCTTTAGCCAAGGGCTAGCGTGTCTACTTATGCATGCACGTTACAATATGAAACTTATCTATTATTTTTGTTTTTGCTTTTACTTTAATTACTGGTTTCAAATACATGTGTAACCACTGTAAGGGCATACATTATTTTAGTGCGCACGCATTTCATTAATAGCAATATTTTGTTATACTTTTAACACGAAAAAAAAAAGAAAAGTTGAGCAGCTTTTGTAATGGGGAATGAGAGACAGCATGCCACTTTGTGTGTATTGACTGTGCCCCATGCTACTTTTTATAGAATACATGTAGATCCTGATTCCTGGTGTGACTGATCATCTTCAGTCTGTGAGCGACCAGTTTACAACTGCTAAGATGAGGTAACTGGAAAGATCAGCTGTTTGTACATATAACAAACAGTCTTTTGCCCATAGGATGAAGAAGATGAGGGAACAGCGAAGCAAAGAAATCAGCTAGGGAAATTTACTCTTGTCATACATAGGGGCTTACTACAAATGGAGTAGACATGAGTCAGCTCAAGGTCTCATCATTTAAACTGTGTAATGATTATTACCCTCTGATCCTCCATGGCATTACTGCTGTGAATCTCATCAATGAGTATAAAATGGAGGTGAATTGTTATCCAGGTGACCTTGTGTGACTAACAGCAGGCTCTCCATTTTAGGCATTATTTCATGATAAATCAAAGAGCCTCTTTTCAGCCACTGATTATCAATGGTGGACACTTTTAGCCATGGCTGCATCTCTATTTAACCCTTTAACCTTTACTTGTACATTGTCAGTGTTGTTGCTATTGCCTAGTCACTGATAAGCCACTGCAGCAAGCAATGTAAAATACAACTAGAGGAGTGCACTTAAAATGCAGATCTCCGCCAAGCATACAGATCTCCCTCTCTCTGGTGTTCGAACTTGGTGGTAAACCACCCCTTTTTTCGCCTACCAGGAGAAGGAAAATAATGCACACACTGGATAAGCGGTTTGGATAATGGATGGATGAATGGACAGACAGAAAAAAACAGTGTTTTTCCTGTCATTATAAGACTTTTGTGCAGCACCCAAGTCGATTGAATGGAAAATATGGGGGGGGCGTTAATATGTGGCACTCAAGCTAAAAAATAAATAAATAAATAAATCCGTCCATTCCATCTATTATCCAAACTGCTTATCCTACTCTCAGGGTCGCAGGGACGCTGGTGCCTATCCCAGCAGTCATTGGGCGGCAGGTGGGGAGACACCCTGGGCAGGCTGCCAGGCCATCATAGGGCCAACACACACATACACACACACACACACACACACACACACACACACACACACACACACACACACACACACACACACACACACACACACACACACACACACGGACAATTCAGTGCAGCTGATTCATCTGACCTACATGTCTTTGGACTGTGGGAGGAAACCGGAGTACCCAGAGGAAACTCACGCAGACACGGGGAGAACATGCAAACTCCACACAGAGGACGACCTGGGACGACCCCCAAGGTTGGACTACCCCGGGGCTCAAACCCAGGACCTTGCTGTGAGGTGATTGCGCTAACCACTGCGCCACCCGGGTTCGCGTCCCAGCTGTAGCGGCTGCCGGCTGCCCCTCGAATTCGCTACATTGGTATCAGAAGTGGAATGGTGAGACCATGAGGCTATCAGAAGTGTGTGTACCCAGAGGCGTGAAGAAGCTGATATGCTGAAGCACAGGGACATGCTTCCTAAAGGAGGGGGTAGTGTGATGACCACGGACGACTAGACTCGCTAGCCCTTGGCTAAAGGGTCGCACCCTTTAGTCGACTGGTTAGAGCAGTCGCCCATGGTGCGGGTGACCCGGGTTCGTGTCCTGGCTGCTGTGTTTTCCCGGCTGTCCCCCGAATTTGCTAATATATATATAAACTTAGCACAAAAAGTAAGGAAATTTGTGTTTGGTAGATTATGTCTTTGTTGTAACAATGCTTGTTGGCAATAAATCTTATATCAGGCACCTGATTGTCAGCACCTGGGGTACCAGAAGCTCAAAACAAGAGTCAATAGCAACAGCAAAATAAGCTGTTTGGCATTGGCAAAGAAGATTTGGCAAATTTTTCATGGATGCAACCCACATACTCAGCTCTGCTGCTCATCCCACAAATGCATGTTCCTTACAAATGTGGCACCATTTGAAAGGGAAATAAACAGGCTTTCCAACGGTATAAGAGTTATTGCCAAGAAGCATTGCTCAACAAAGAAATAATCTACCAAATGCAAATTTCCTTACTTTTTGTGTTTAGTATATATAAGCTAAACAAATGTACCTTTTAAGCACATTTTGTCTGTCAGTTTGTGGATGTGCAGCCTCCTTAGCGGACCCTCAGGTTATCATAATTTCAAAGCCCTTATTAAAACTTCAAATGCATTTAATGGTTATGGTTTTCATGATATGAAATTAATGAAGGTGAATGGCTGCTCTGCAGATTGACTTTAATTCATTCTAAAGCAATAAAATAATAGTAGGAAAAGACTTGAAATGTGTTTAATCACGGCGGGTTTCTCGATATAAAATGAGTTAAGGTGAATGGCTGCTCTGCTGATTGACTTTCATTCATAAAACAACGGTAAGAAAACATAGCTCAGCCATGGGAAGTGTTGTATTGTAGCTAGTGAGATGATTTTCAGCTGTGACTGTAATCAATGCCACTCTTGAAATCGTATTTCTATAGCAGCATTTTAACATTGGAGACTATGGCACTTCCGTGTGGCGCCGAGGTGGATATTATTCATTCATTCAGTGTTACTCCAGCTGAGATCAGCACTGAATGATTTTCTGGCTTGCAAAATATGATTAACTTCTCGTTTACTTTCAAGACTCAGACCCAAATACATGATGTTTTGGTTTTCACACTGTCGCCGCCTGATCTGACTCAACCGTAAATATGAGTTGCACATGCGACTCATATTTACGGTTGGCTAAGAGCGGGCACCTATGGAAAGCACCGTTGGTCGAACAAGCTAGAGTGAATGGAGAGGGAGCGGCAATAGTGAAAACAAACATTTTTCAAATGTTTTTAATCACCACAACCAGGAGAGGTTCACTATTTATTCATAACTATTGTAATTTTCCTCTTTAAATGTTTCCTCAGTCATTTGATTTCCTTTAATTAGTTAATGGCTGATGTTACTACTGGCTGGAGTGGAAACGGAAACGTCAAGGACGTCAGTGTTGATTTTGATCAATGAAACTAGGTTGGAGGTGGAGCAAGTGCTATTTTTCAAAAAAGTGATATGTCCCTCACCTGTTTGCTGATGCACAGAGTGTCGTGTATTGATTACGTCATTGCGTCGCGCTTTGATGCGGCACGCGGAGGAAGAATAAATATGGAGTAAAGTAATGTGAAACGTGGCTCTCGGTGTGCGTTGGATTTAATTCGGTTCTACTGGGCATAATATGCAAGTTAGAAGTGTAACAGTGGCGACGAGGATCCTAAATTCGAATAGTTAAATCTGGAAAGTGAGTTTAGTTCGTCCGCGAGATGGAGAACACCAACGTGCCAACGTTTGATTGCCACAACGAGCCTGCTACGCTAGGTCCTCGTTGGAGTAGATGGCTAACGGCTTTCGGGTTGTTCGCATATGGTAAAGGTCTGATAATGACGGACAATGTCAGCGCAAGTACAAAGATTACTTTTGCATCACGCAGGGACAGATGTGCAGGACGTTTTCTCTACCCTTGACGACACGGGAGGTCCTGAAGATTATGCCAAAGCAGTGGATGCACTGAATAACTATTTCGTGCCTCAGGTGAATACCGCGTTCGCGCGCCAGACTTTCTACCAATTGTCACAGAACAATGGCGAGACTGTACAACAGTTTGTAACACGTTTGCGCCAGAGAGCTAAAGACTGTGGTTTTGGGGCGGATATGTCTAACCAGCCCAGGGATGCGGTGCTGAGTAAATGCACGTCAGAATATGTGCGGAGAAAGCTGCTTGAGGAGGGTTCGGGACTGACTTTAGCGAGAGCGCTAGAGATTGCTGCGCAGTGTGAAAGAGTAGAACAACAGATGGCAGCAATGTGAGTGAGTAACACGGACGCAAAGGCAACTGAGACTGTGAACCAGGTATCCAAAGGGAAATGGGCCAAGAAGAGCCGAAAACGTGAAGGGGAAGGAAAAGGGAAAGAGAAAGTGTGCTATCGTTGTGGGCACGGAGACCACTTTGCAAAAGATGAAACATGTCCAGCACGCGGGCAAACCTGCAGGAAGTGCGGTGGTAAAGACCACTATGCGAAAATGTGCAAATCTAACGGTGGCAAACAGTCAGTGAAATACGTAGACTCAGAAAAGGAAGAGCAACAGGATAAAGATTATGCATTTGTAGTACGTGACAGTAGCAATTCTGATAGACTAACATTTAATGTGGGTGGTGTAGACCTAGTAATGTTAATTGACTCAGGTGCTACAACCAATATAGTAGATGAAAACACATGGGAAGGACTAAAGAGAGAAAAAATTAAGTGTCAGTCCTCCACTTCAGACAAAAAGCTGTATACATACTCGTCAAAGGAATCACTGCCAGTGAAGGGAGTGTTGACATGTGAGGTGAAGATAGGGAAAAGGGAAACCCAAGCAGAGTTCACAGTAGTAGCGGGTCAGGGAATACCACTACTAGGGAGAGAGAGAGCTATGGAGCTAGGTGTGCTAAAAGTGGGTGTAGATGTAGCAGCGGTGACTGATATCAGGGCAGAGGTAAAGAGGAAGTACCCAAAGCTCTTCACAGGGGTTGGCAAGCTCAATACCAAACAGATCAGTCTGCACATCGACAACGACGTGGAACCCGTAGCACAACCACTGAGACGAGTACCGTTCCATCTGAGGGAGGCAGTCGACAAGAAGATAGAGGAGCTGCTAAGCATGGACATTATCGAAAAGGTTGAGGGCCCAACACCGTGGGTAAACCCAGTCGTAGTAGTTCCCAAAGCAAAAGATACTGACATCAGACTATGCCTAGATATGAAAATGGCAAACAGAGTGCTGACTACAAAAGAGGTGGAGAGAGCCTCTGCAGAGGATGAAGAACCGAATGAAGTGAGGAAAGCGATACAGAGTGGCCGGTTTGAGAAGTGTTCAGCCTATGCGCCTATCGCAAAGGAACTATGCACTATAGGACAGTTAGTGTTAAGAAGAACGAGAATTGTTCTACCGCAGAGCCTACAGAACAGAGCTCTAGCGTTAGCTCATGAAGGACATTTAGGTATTGTAGGGACAAAACAGCATCTCAGGGGAAAGGTGTGGTGGCCAGGGATGTACGGGACAACAGAGAAATATGTTAAGTCATGTCACGGGTGCCAACTAGTGGTGCGGCCCGACGTACCAGAGCCATTGCGGCCCACAGCTCTCCCTGATGGACCATGGCAGGATATTGCCACGGATTTGTTAGGTCCGTTACCAACAGGACATTCTATCCTAGGAGTTGTAGACTACTACAGCAGATATTATGAGTACGAGATCATGCGATCCACCACAACAGACAAAGTGATAGACCGTCTAGAGAACATATTCAGCCACCATGGTCTACCTTTCTCTATCAGGTACGACTGTGGACCACAGTTTTTGTCATCACAGTTCCAGGAGTTCTGTCAAGACAACGGCATACAGCACGTGAAAACAACGCCTAAATGGGCACAAGCAAATGGAGAAGTGGAGAGGCAAAACGCGTCGATCATGAAATGGATACGCATCGCACAGGCGGAGGGACTGGACCGGGGGAAGGAACTCCAGAGGTACGTCACCATCTGCAGATCCATAGACCACTCCACCATGGTCAAAAGCCCAGCTGAACTCTTGTTCAACAGAAAGCTGAGAGGAAAGCTGCTGGACATCAGTACACCTAGGAGTGACCTGGAGGCACGGGACACTGATGCAGAGCGAAAGGGAAGTCCAAAATATACGCCGACGACCGACGCAGAGCCAAACCATCCCAAATACAAGTGGGAGGTGAAGTCCTTTTGAATCAGGACAAAGCAGATAAGTTCACGACAACTTTCAACCAGACACCACACACGGTAATCAGTAAGAACGGTAACAATGTGGTAGTCGAGTCACCCACAGGAACTCAGTACTCCAGAAACACAACCCATGTCAAAAGGTACACACCAGCTGAGCTGACGTCATCACCTGCTGGAAAAGAAACACAGACAACACTGAGTGAGAATGAAAACCATGGACTTGAACACACAGAGAGGTCCACGCCAGAGACACACAGTCAGGGGTCATCCCCATGCCGACCTCTGACAGCACAGACAGAGAGACCTCGCCGAGAAATAAAGATGCCCCAGAGATTCACAGGTTTTGTTATGAAGTGAATTCAATGTGAGAATGCATATGTTCATGTGTATGGTAATAGAGAAAATTAATACACAGTGCTAGGGGGCAGGAATGTTTATTCTGTGAGAGAATATGTTATTAACATTCAGAGATATACTCACTGGCCACTTTATTAGGTACACCTTGCTAGTACCGGGTTGGACCCCCTTTTGCCTTCAGAACTGCCTTAATCCTTCGTGGCATAGATTCAACAAGGTACTGGAAACATTCCTCAGAGAGTTTGGTCCATATTGACATGATAGCATCACGCAGTTGCTGCAGATTTGTCGGCTGCACATCCATGATGCGAATCTCCCGGTCCACCACATCCCAAAGGTGCTCTATTGGATTGAGATCTGGTGACTGTGGAGGCCATTTGAGTACAGTGAACTCATTGTCATGTTCAAGAAACCAGTCTGAGATGATTCGAGCTTTATGACATGGCGCGTTATCCTGCTGGAAGTAGCCATCAGAAGATGGGAACACTGGTCATAAAGGGATGGACATGGTCAGCAACAATACTCAGGTAGGCTGTGGCGTTGACACGATGCTCAATTGATACTAAGGGGCTCAAAGTGTGCCAAGAAAATATCCCCCACACCATTACACCACCACCACCAGCCTGAACCGTTGATACAAGGCAGGATGGATCCATGCTTTCATGTTGTTGACGCCAAATTCTGACCCTACCATCCGAATGTCGCAGCAGAAATCGAGACTCATCAGACCAGGCAACGTTTTTCCAATCTTCTATTGTCCAATTTTGGTGAGCCTGTGCGAATTGTAGCCTCAGTTTCCTGTTCTTAGCTGACAGGAGTGGCACCCGGTGTGGTCTTCTGCTGCTGTAGCCCATCTGCCTCAAGGTTCGACGTGTTGTGCGTTCAGAGATGCTCTTCTGCATACCTCGGTTGTAATGAGTGGTTATTTGAGTTACTGTTGCCTTTCTATCAGCTCGAACCAGTCTGGCCTTTCTCCTCTGACCTCTGGCATCAACAAGGCCTTTTCGCCCACAGAACTGCCGCTCACTGGATATTTTCTCTTTTTCGGACCATTCTCTGTAAACCCTAGAGATGGTTGTACGTGAAAATCCCAGTAGATCAGCAGTTTCTGAAATACTCAGACCAGCCCGTCTGGCACCAACAACCATGCCACGTTCAAAGTCACTTAAATCACCTTTCTTCCCCATTCTGATGCTCGGTTTGAACTGCAGCAGATCGTCTTGACCATATCTACATGCCTAAATTCATTGAGTTGCTGCCATGTGATTGGCTGATTAGAAATTTGCGTTAACGAGCAGTTGGACAGGTGTGCCTAATAAAGTGGCCGGTGAGTGTATGGTTATGTTGTTCAAGTGACCTGTTGTTTATGTAAAGGAGACATTAGAGTTCTCCAAGTAAGGGGGGGATGTCATGTATTGATTACGTCATTACGTCGCGCTTTGATTCGGCACGCGGAGGAAGAATAAATATGGAGTAAAGTAATGTGAAACGTGGCTCTCGGTGTGAGTATGATTTAATTCGGTTCTACTGGGCATACTATGCAAGTTAGAAGTGTAACATGGAGCAGGTTAGAACATCTTCATTGGGAAAAAACTGAAACAATCTGATGCTCACTCATTTGCTTCGCATCCAGTTAGGAACCAGTGTAATCCCCTCCAGGCTACCGCCAGGCGGAGATAAAGCAGACGGCTTTTTTAATCTGTGCTTTCAGTTTAGTATGGATTCAGTTTAGTATGGACTTTTATAATCTGTGCTTTCAGTTTACTATTGTTGCAGTGTTCATCTATTCTACAATAATCCTTGTTAATTTGTTGGTTCCTTATTTTATGCAGCTCTGCCTGTATGTATTCTCCCCAGTTTTTGTTTGGTTCTAACTTTGTCCTTAGCCCTCTTATAGTATAGACCCTTTAAATTAAAATTAAAGGGCCTATACTATATATAGACCCTTTAAATTAAAGGCTACATTTGGGATGATGAAAAGCAAAGTGTCATAATCGGTTGTAACTTGTCCCACTAGCTGTAAATGAGGTCTGCTCCATGCACTGTTGAAGGGAAGGGAATTCATTGAAGCACCTGTCAGTAATTGAACACCTAGCACAGGTTGGATTTAGCCAGTAGACAAAGGACTTACAGACCATCAGAGGGCTACTATGTCTATTATGTTCCTTTTGGGTGCTAAAACCTATAACTTACCTTTAAAACCTTCACAGTGAAATTCTGAAGTGTTTGGGAATCTCTAAAGCACACATGAGTCATAGCATCCCTGTTCTCAGAGAATCAATATTTTACCCCCTGACATACACTGGCGGCAATCCAGCAGTTAGGTCAGCACTGTCAGGCTTTTGGGCGGTAAGAGGAGAGAGCAAGAGTCTCATAAGATGTGTGAATTTCCCTTTTACAAGCGCTAGAGTTCGAGGGCGGCTTCTTAAAGAGTCCAGTCTTTTTCGGCTTGAAAATCCTCCAATCCTATCAACCGCTTTCGTAGTCGTCAATCAATTACTAAAGGACCTCGAGAGGAAAAAGCAATCTTTGGCCGCAAATTCTGCAAATTTTTCAAGCTGAGGGTTTTATGAACAGACATTCTCATTTCATTCTATCGTCAATAATTAGAAATAGTGGGAGAAGGGGAAAAAAAGCGAGAGGGACCTTCAGAGACTTAGCATTTCTGAAAGCATGCAAACTATCCCATAAAGCATCCTGGTCAAACATTCTTTTCTTCTCTTATTTGCCTCAGTGGAGGGATGCATTCAACAACGGCGCCCCAGTTCTTGTTCCGATAACAATAAAGGGGGTACTTTTAAAGCCATCTGACTTGTGTAAAATGGTCAGGTCTCTTGGCTATTACTCTGCTTTCTGGCATTATTAATATATAAATAATTTCATACAGCACCACTTAAACATCTCAATCTCTAAACTGCCCCCATTTGCTGTAGTAAAATCAGATTCTCTTCAAGGCAGGAGCCTCCGCAGCCGCTCATTAACATGTTGATGATTTTATATTTTTATATATGAATTTCATCACAGTGTTTGGCTTTGCTCTACTTGGGTAAACTCACACTTCCACCTTTGTAGGCATGATTACCCACCCACCAACCAATCTATTCCAGTATTTCCACTACATTTACTCTCATATGCTCAATCTACTGTTTATCATTTCAACATAGATGTGCTTGTTCCTTTGTTGATAACTACGTACTGCTGTATCAGTAAGACGCATGTCCTGTATGACTAATGTTCTTTCTTCCTTTGTTTTTGAATGCTAAATTTAGTTCCAATTTGCTAGACAACAGAATGTTTTATTTTGCTTTCTCGAAGGGTGTTTATAATGAACAAATCTGTCTGCGTTGTAGGCTACCCACGTTACACGGTAATTGGCGACCACAGCTCAGGAGAACACCACTTGCGAATCCAACGTGTTGAATTGATGGATGACGCTGTGTTCGAGTGCCAGGCTATCCAGGCTGCCATACGGTCCAGGCCTGCCCGCCTCACTGTGCTGGGTGAGTGAAATCAAAATACATCAGTGGCTCTCAGTCAAGTCCTCAAGTAACACCAGTACTGCAGGTTTTCCGTTCTTCCAAGTGTTTTATTACATTCACCTGTTCTAGTTTTTCTAGCCTCCAATCAGAAACGATTTAGACCTGTAACAGCAGGCAAATGTAATGAAATACTTGGCTAAATAGAAAACCAGCAGTACTTGTGGTACCTGTGGATCTGATTGAGAATCACTACATAAAAAGACATACATACACACACACACACACACATACATACATAAAAGTGGCCAATTTGTATAGTTAATTCTAATGAATGTATGAACACACAAACACATAAATGCATGCATATTTATGTGTACATATAAACACACAATGGTATTTTTTCTTCAATATCTATCTTGAAAACATCCTCAAGCATTCCAATTCAGTCTTGAGCACAGATTATCAGCACTCCCATGATGCGTGGTGGAAAGCATAGCTTTTTCTGGAATACAAGAGGAATAATTGTTGGAGTTCTCACAACTCTGGATACCTTTTATTACTTTGAAAGTGTTGTTGTAATGTAATAAAGAGCAGACATGGTTTGTCAAAGAAATAATATAGATAGTGCTGTGCTGGGATCTAAAGTGATGTGAGGCGTTGAAGGTGCCCTCTGGAACTGGGGCCCACTAAGCAATGGGAAACAACAGAGATCCAAAGCAGTCCCCACTAGTTATTATAATATTTATATTCGTATATGTCATCTTGATGTGCAAACACTGCAACACAATCTGATAGTCTCACCGAGCCCCGCTTGTGTATTGTGAGTTTTTTATTTATTATTTATATTTGGTTGTTCGCCTCCTTGTTTTTTGTTCATTTTCCATTGTATAGTTGATTTGGTACTTTTGGTCCATATTCATTGTTCTTGGTTACATCTCATTTGGGTTTGGGAACATGGCTATTGTCAGGTAACCATGGTTGATTACTTGTGGTCATGTGGTTTACTCAGTCACAAAAGAACCCATCTGTCAGGCAGTTGGGCATGTTACTCCCAAGTTATTCTCTGATGATGGCATCTACATGGTCAAAATCATTTTTAAGTCCTTTTTTACTATTTTGAAATAGCCATACCATAATGCCCACCCACCCACACACACTCCCCCTGGAAATATTTCTTGGATCTCTCTTTGCCCATACATAATTTGTAGATTGATTGACCCATTGTTTTGTTTTGTCTTTCAAATATCATTATGGGCTTGGTATAATGTCAAAAGCAAGAAAAAGAAACTGAGACATTTTGTATGCAAAGCAGTGAAAACTAATCAACAATAACATTCCCTATCAGACAGACAATGTTGAGCATCAGTCAATTTTCTCAGACTCATATTTCCACTTTAATTTCCTTCCCTCTGCATGTGGCCTCCATTTTCATTATTAAGCCTGAGAGGTTACCAGTTCTTAATTAAACTATATTGGGTTATCATTCAGTGTTGCCAGTTATGGCTTATTGGGCAGCATAGGTACAATCACTGCCATTTCTTTCTACAGCACTTCCAGCTTAGCACCATCTCTCTCTCTCTGTCTGTCTGTCTGTCTGTCTCTCTCTCTCTTTGTCTCTCTGTCTTTCTATCTCTGTCTCTCTCTCTGAGCGGAAGTGTGAGTGAGCATGCTGAGCAGACACATGAGAGCGGTTGTGAGCGTTTTTCTATCTTTTTTGCTATTTTCTCCTTGCAAATGTTGTACATACTGTGTTTTGTAGGGGTACTGGTTTGGTGTGTGTACATAAGGAGGTTTTAAGGGGATTTGTGTGTGTGTGTGTGTGTGTGTGTGTGTGTGTGTGTGTGTGTGTGTGTGTGTGTGTGTGTGTGTGCGTGTTTGCGGTCGGTGTGCTAAACGCCGGTATGGAGTTTACCAAACTCACCAGGGAACATGGGCTTAAAGTGTCTCCTGGTTTCCCGTGTTGGGTGGAGGACTGTGCTTTGGCAGTGGGAGAGGTTTTGGGTCACAGCAGCGTTAAATCTGCTGCTAGGGGGTGCTGTGGGGATTTTTGTCGACGCTGTAGTCAAAGTGCACCAAGTGGTTGAGGCCAGCGTTGTTGTTAATGACAGCTTCGTGTCGGTGTCGCCGCTCACCACGCCGTCGACAAGAGTCACCATTCCCAACATTCCGCCGTTCATCTCCGATGAGTTTTTGACAAGAGAGTTGTGGAGGTATGGGGAAGTAGTTTCGTCCATCAAGAAACTGTCGTCTGGCTGCAAATCGCCGCTGGTGCAACATGTAGTTTCACACAGACAACAGGTTCAAATGATCCTGAACAAACAAGACCAAGACTTGGATGTAGCTTTTAGGGTGAAGGTAGATGATTTTGACTATGTCATCTTTGTAAACTCTGGGACCTTGAAATGTTTTGGCTGTGGAGGAGAGGGTCATTTGGTTCGGGCATGTCCTGAGAAACACTCCTTTGAGGACAAAGCGCAGAGTGAAGCGAAAGGACACAAACAGAGTGAAACCAGGCAGAACAGCGAAGAGACAACAGAAAAGGGACAGAGTCCAGACTACAGCGACAGAATTGAACCACCCAAACAGAGTGACAAGTCTAAAAAGGAATACATAAATGTTGAAAACGAAGCACAACATGAACAGGCAATGGCATCAAACACTACAGGTGGAGTTGCAGAAGGTGTAGTGTTGAGCAGAGGGGAGGACTTGATGGAAGACGAAAAAGTCTGTAAGGTTCCTGTGCTGAAGAGAAAGCAGGCGGCTAAATCGAGTGACTCTCAAGCCAAAAAAGGAGCATTTACAAGGGAGAGAAGCAGGCAGTACGAGGAACAACTGTCTGGGGATGAGTTGAGTATGGAAGAAGAGGAGGAGGAAGGGGACTGTGGTATAGACAGCCGGGTACCTGTATTAAAGAAGAAGCAGCCAGAGGTACAACTGCCTGAAGATGAGTTTGAGGAGTATTACGATGCATGCCAAATTAAGAAATTCTTGCAACAAACAAAAAATTTGAGAAATGTCAAACTTGAGGACTTCTTTGCAGACAAAGAATTGTCTCTGTACTCTGTTAAATCTCAGATGAGACACAAAGACAGATGCTGCTACACTGATCAGGAGATATACAGGTTACGGAAAATAGTTCTGAAAATTAAACAAGAATTACAACATGAAGAGTCAGAGGCAATATAAGACAAATCATGTCCCGTCCTGGTCAATGTTGTTGATGATGTTTAAGATGAGTCTGGTTGACGAGTATGTTGCACCGGGCGTTCTTCCTTCTACTGCTGCTGGAGGAGCCACTGATACATGGAACCAGGCTGGTTGTCTACGACTGGTGCCTTCCAGGATTTCCCAGAAACTTGTTTTCCTCCACGACCATCAACCCACAGCGCATAGTGGCTGCAGCAGGACTGGGACTCAACAACACTGAGGCCGTAGCTCAGCTGCTGAACATGAGGTCTACATGCCGCACAAGGGACTTTTTAACAGCTACGACATAAAAACTGTCTGAATGAGATGTTTTTTACAAATACTTCTTTGGACCACTCAATGTTTTTTGTATGAGCTGGATTATGAAGAGATGATTGTGTTTGGGTATAAGCTGTTGGACTGTAGTGTATTTGGAATAAATGTACTTTTTAAAACTCAACACTCTCTCTCTCTCTCTCTCTCTCTCTCTCTCTCTCTCTCTCTCTCTCTCTCTCTCTCTCTCTCTCTCTCTCTCTCGCTCTCTCTCTCTCTCTCTCGCGAATGGACAAACACAGGAGAGACAGCTGGGGTCAATGACAAAGCCAGTCTGAGCAACCAAGGGAAGGGTGGTTCAATGGTGTGTGTGTGTGTGTGTGTGTGTGTGTGTGTGGTTGGGGAAGGGGTCTGTCTTCATGCACCGTTTCCTCTCCACTAGCGACTGATCTTCCTTATTGATCCGGCCTAATGAAAAGTGAAACTAAGGATACGTAGGGGGAGAAGGCAGGGCAATAACTAAAGGGAGAGCGATGAAGACAAATTGGGGACCTGATGTCTCCCTAGCTGGGTCAAAGTCTCCTGCAAATGGATATGAAAGAATAATTATGACATTTCCTACAGATGCATGAAACGGGGGGCTGTCACACTTTTTCTGCTTTACCATTCTATATTTTTCCTCCTCCACTCATTCAAACCATCTGAAGTTTCCACTTCTTTCAGTCACAGGCATTATGGTAGCTAGGTCATTTGAATGCTGTATGAATGAGGAAGGGACTAGAGAAGTCCCTGGATAGTTAAGGATATACACCCATACACTCCATTTAGCAAGGTCACTGTCAATCAAATTTGATTAACTGGGATAATAAACTAGCCTTACTTCAGATATCACAATTAGTACCAGTGAAATATAATTAATGTCACAATCTTTTGGTTGCTCAGCATAATTCTGTTAACGGTGAGAAGTTCAAAACCTGACTTTTGCACCTCTTAAACTGTCCCTATCCTCTGCTAAAAGGCAGCATGGCTTCCAGACCTTGATCAAATTCTCTTTTCAGATATTAAGTATCATTGAGAAAGGTATGAGATAGAAGGCAAAGAATAATTCTGGAGTGAATTGGATGAAGTGGTAGAGAGTGTACCAAAGGTGATGGGGAGGTATGGTGTTAGGGAGAGGAATGTGGAAGGATAGATGGTGGTGGATTTTGCAGAAAGGATGGACATGGCTTGGGGAGTACATATCTTAAGAAGAGGGAGGAACACAGGGTGATATATAAGAGTGGAGGAAGGTGCACACAGGTGGATTATATCTTATGCAGGAAGTGCAATCTGAAAGAGATTGGATACTACAAGTCTGTGACAGGGGAGAACATAGCTGTTAACCAGGGTGTCAAGGCTGAACCCAATATGCCGACACAGAATAATGGGCAGGGGCTTGGCGGAGCAGGCAGGACTGTCAGAAACAAGGAGAACCAGGTCTAGATGATGTAACAGGCAATGTCTCAAAATAAAGGCTTGAAGTGCAGACTGAATGAGGCAGGCACTATGATCTGGCAAGGTGGATGTGGCAAGGCTGGGCATATAAGGAGTAGGGTTGATTGCCTTAGATGAGATGCAGGTGGTAGACCTCTGCTCTGCCTGCCGCACACCTGCCTCCAATCCTGAAGACATATACACACACAAACAGGGGACAGAAACTAGGGCAGGGGGAGTGGCCAAGATAAGTGAGACAATTAGGGAGACTGGGATGATGAGGGTGATAGTCCATGGGCCAGACGATATTTCGGTACACTCAAGGTGGCAAAACTTACTTATAATTTTTGAAAGGATCCATGTCTGTAGATGATATTTTGGTATGATAACCATTCCTGAGTGGCAGCTGTATCACAGTTATCAGCTCATGAAGTTAACCACCCGCTAAACTAAATTGCATTTTAGACGCTGGTGCATATCCTGGTTTAGCCTCATGGTCAGGACATTTTTCAATGTTCTATAATATTGTCTTTGGTATCATTTTAAAGGGGACCTTCTTAGCTTTCATTCAAGCCCTGTTGTGGATATTTCTCACAAATATAGAGGTCACTTGAGCTCTTCAAACCGTCAATAACACACATCTTTCTGCAATTTTCGCCTAAACTATATACTTTCTTTTAGCCCTGTGGCATCTAGGAATATCAGGGACACAAAACACAAAAACTGGAATACTCACAGGACTGTAAAGATTCAGGAAATGTATAATATACCTATACTATTTCATTGTGTGAGGTGATTGTGAGCTTTAAATGAGAACTAGACCAAAGCCAGTTAGGTCACAAACTGGTCTCTATACATTTGTTTAAATACACAATCAAAATACATGATAAAAAGGAATACCATAGTGAGGTAATGAACTATTTTAATATTTTAAACAACATTGACATTTACATATACTTAGTCAATGATACATGTAATCCCATATCATTAGTGGGTATATGTAATGGTAATGGGAATATGTGAATATGGTTACATTATTGTTATCAAGCTCTG
The DNA here is from genome assembly GCF_029633865.1 of Lampris incognitus. NCBI lineage: Eukaryota > Metazoa > Chordata > Actinopteri > Lampriformes > Lampridae > Lampris > Lampris incognitus. Next base: position 30,510,418 of record NC_079217.1, on the reverse strand, counting down.
GGTAACCAAGTCCAGAATCAACATCCTGTGCATCAATAGACTACTACCACAGTAATACCATCAGAATCATCACACTGTCATTCATCAAACTGCTCGTTTCTCTCATCATCTGACTCCCCAAGTTCAAAGTCCAGTTCTGGACCATCCTGCTGTTTTTGGTTACTGCAGGTCTGTAACCTGCACATGTCTGTGCATGGAAGTCCATTTGACAGGCACATGCAGCTTGGCATTTTGCATGAATGCACACACTTGCATGTTAGCATTTCCAAGACCACATCTGGTGCAGGTGGGGAGCGCATCCAGTAAATGGCCAGCTTGCCTTCATCGTCTGTCCATCCATACTCAGTAGGGCTTGGCACCACAGGGTTAGCCTGCAGACAGCACTTCCATATTGCTGCCTGATAGTTGGCTCGTTGAACATGCATAAAGAGACAGTCTCTACATGGTGGCAGCTGGCTGGACTCAACCTCTCCCCTTTTGGTGCAGAAGAGCTGGTAACGCAGTTTGTTCACCTCAGCAGTGCTGCTATTAGCAACATACATCCGACAGGTGAACTGCTCAATTTTCTGGAACAGCTCATCACTCACATTCCATGTCTGTCCCAGTTGACTAAAAGTCTCTTGGCAGGAAGTGTGCTTTCTCACTATCTTCAGGGCATTCAGCTTCCCTCGACCAGCGAATGCACTGACAGTGTCGCAGCCTGTGAAGGCATGTAAGCCAATTAGGCTGTCACAGATGCTGTCTCCAAGTGAACTTGCCAGTTTGGTGATGTCGACAAACCGTGTGCGGTTCTGAGTCCCACACTTCTGGTAGATGGGACAGGTGATGTCCTTCTGGAAGCCAAGACAAAGCACCATGACATCAGTGTCCTCAGCTGTGATGATAACTGACTTTGAGCCCGCATTTGCTGCATGCAATGCATGCAGGAGCAGACGGGTGTCAGCTTCTTCATGTGTGGAGTGCAGTTCTGCTGCTTCCTCACACCCATCTTCTGTCAACTTGTAGCAGGTTTCCTCACAGGTCATGTACAACACCTTGCCATGCAGCATAGCTCTGTATCGTGGGAGTTTCCACTCTTCCACCAGAAACTTGATGAGACTGGTCTTGTTGGAGGAACTGCACAGAAATTTTCTCCACTGCTGGACGTGGTGTCCCCCTGCAAGATTCTTGTACTGGAGAGTGATGTCTCCAGCCCGGTTCAGTCGTTCAGCATCTTTGATCGAAGTCTGGTGATAGACATCAAAAACAACATCAATCCTCCCACTCTGTGCTCCCTCATGGAGGACCTGGGTCAAGGCTGACTCTGCCACCTGTGCAAAGGTTTTGTTGTTGCCATTCATTTTTTGGACCAGGCTCATCCCATCAATGATGGAAGTAGATGGGATTGGGATGTCTTCTGCAGGAGATACATTCTTTTCAAGCTCTCTGGCAAGTGCAGCCTTGTTTGTTTTTCGTAAGGACCCATCAGCATTTGCCAGTGCCCATGGTAGTGGGCCCAATGGGTAGGCAAGGACATCCTTCAGATTCACCTTCCTGCTTTCAGCCACCAGGATCATGTGACTGAAAAGGTTTCTATCTGCCTTCAGAACCACATCCTGTGCTTTCTTTCCATGAGCTTGTTTTGTGCTGACATTGGAGAATGTTTTCAGACTTTGCTTGGTCATCTTGTCGTGGAATTTCACAGGTGGTGGGTCTGCATCTAACCTTGTTTGCCGGAATGCTTGGTAGGCCTCTTCTCCTTTCTCAAGAGCTCTCAAGAGATCTATGGTCACATCAGGTGGAGCCATGTTGCCAGTGGAGAGGCTAACCAAATCAATCTCATCAGGGGACATAGGATTGAGCCAGTTATTCTCCATAAGGTCCATGAGAGACTGGACATCTGCTTCATCTCTCTTGATCCTTGGACTCTGTAGATCTGGATGAGACCATTTGCACCTGCCTTGACCTGTCAGGTCTCTCAGCTGTCTGAGGTACATGCTTCTATACTCAGCTGTGAGATAATATTTGGTCACAGCTCCTGGCTTCAAGCTGAATCCCTTTGTCCCTCCAGCTGTTTGGGTGTCTTTGTTCACCGTTTCTTCTATAGCTTGGTCAACAGGGATTCGGCCAAAGGGATTGGTGGAGCCCAGTTGGACTGAGAAGCCTCCTTCCATGAATTCTGTGTACACATCTGGGTGTGTGATGGGCAGCTCAGACATCTGGGCGTAGTAGTAGGGGAGGTAGCGTGCATAATTCATCCTGTCATAAGCAAAGCACCATGGGATCATTGCTCGAATGCTAGCCAAGTGTAGCATCCAGTCTCCCTCTCTGGATGCTCGGATGAGCCCCAACAAGATTTCAACCATGTCCAAATAGGACATCCAGAAGTTCGAGAGGCTGCCGTTTCCACCTCTAAGGAACTCACGATAGACTTCAAATAGATCCATGATGCGTGTACAAGAGCTGTTCTCGAGGACCTCCTTCAAAGCATGTTGTGAGACTTCTTTCCCAAGGCTGTCAATGGTCTTCAGTGTCTCATTCAGGTGAACCATGTCATTCCTGTGAGTTTCTTCCAACCAGGACAGGAAACCATTCAAGGTCAGTCACATGAGAGCCTCATATAGGAGCTTGTGTAGTCGCACTGCCCTGTTGTACTTGCGGCCATCCATAACACCAGCAATTGAGCCTTCTGCAATCATGCCAGACTCAATGCAGAGGTCTTTGAGTCCAGCATCTTGGAAATGCTTTCCTATTATTGCCAGCAGTGTGCAGATGGTGTGGAATACCCCAAGCCTAACGATGATATCATGGAACTTGTCATGGTGTTTCCATGTGATCTCGACAGCCTTCGCATACAGGGCTTGGTCAAAGACACAGACAATCTTCCTCAGGCCTAAGCGCTGCATGATGCTCAGTGACTGGTTAAGCACCTCGTTGACAGTAGACATTTGTGTCGCTGCTCATTTGGAAAGGTTATCATGTATTATTTTACTTCTGTTAGTGTACCAAATAAAATGGCACCAGTGAAGTTGTGTCACCTTGGGTGATATCGATATCTGGTCTGACCCATGGACTAACTGGCTTTGGTCTAGTTAGTTTCTTAGTAATAATGCCCTTCTAATTTAAGGTTCACAATCACCTCACACAATGAAATAGTATGGGTATATTATACATTTCCTGAATCTTTACAGTCCTGTGAGTATTCCAGTTTTTGTGTTTTGTGTCCCTGATATTCCTAGATGCCACAGGGCTAAAAGAAAGTATATAGTTTAGGCGAACATTGCAGAAAGATGTGTGTTATTGACGGGTTGAAGAGCTCAAGTGACCTCTATATTTGTGAGAAATATCCACAACAGGGCTTGAATGAAAGCTAAGAAGGTCCCCTTTAAAATGATACCAAAGACAATATTATAGAACATTGAAAAATGTCCTGACCATGAGGCTAAACCAGGATATGCACCAGCGTCTAAAATGCAATTTACTTTAGGGGGTGGTTAACTTCATGAGCTGATAACTGTGATACAGCTGCCACTCAGGAATGGTTATCATACCAAAATATCATCTACAGACATGGATCCTTTCAAAAATTATAAGTAAGTTTTGCCACCTTGAGTGTACCGAAATAGGAAATTTTGGGCTCTGGCCCATGGACTATGAGTCCTGGGTAGGCACGGAGGTGGCTGTGGCAGTAGCTAGGTAGCATCAGATGGTAGTCTGTAGGATAACTTTGGAGATCCAGAAGAGGAAGAGAGTGAAGGCACAGCCAAGGATCAAATGGTGAAAATGGGAGAAGGAATACTGTTGCTTGGAGTTCAGGGAGGAGTTAGGACAGACAGGGAGACAGCTAGGAAGGCACTTTTTGCGTCATCTGAATAGAGGGAGCAAGACAAGGAGAATTGGTAGTGGTATGAGGAAGTACAGCAAGTATACGGAGGAAGAGTTTGGCAAAGAGGTGGGGTAGTCAGAGAGATGAAGAAAGTAAACGGACACAAAGAGATGTGGTGTAAAGTGACGAGAGAGGTGGCAAATGAAAAGGTGTATGGTGAGTTTTGAGAGATTGGACACTAAGGGAGGAGAAAAAGATTTGTACCAATTGGCTAGACAGAGGGACTGAGCTGGGAAGGATGTGGAGCAGGTTAGCGTGGTGAAGGATAGAGATGGAAATGTGCTGACAAGCGAGGTGTGTGTGTGTTGAGAGGGTGGAAGGAGTATTTTTGAGGGGCTGATGAATGAAGAAAATGAGAGAGAGGGAAGGTTGGATGATATGGGGATAGTGAATCAGGAAGTGTGGTGGATTAGCAAGGAGGAAGCGAGGGCAGCTATGAAGAGGATGAAGAGAAGGTGGGTTGGGAAGGTAGTTGGTCTAGATGACATACTTGTGGATGCATGGAGGAGTTTAGGAAAGATGACGGTGGCATTTTAAACTAGATTGCTTAACACAATCTTGGAAAATAAGAGGATGCCCAAGGACTGGAGAAGTGTACTGGTACCAAATTTCAAGAATATAGTGCTATAGTAACTACTACTACTACTTTCGGCTGCTCCCGTTAGGGGTCGCCACAACGGATCATCCGTTTCCATTTCTTCCTGTCTTCTGCTTCTTCCTCTGTCACACCAGCCACCTGCATGTCCTCCCTCACCATGTCCATAAACCTCCTCTTTGGCCTTCCTCTTTTCCTCTTTCCTGGCAGCTCCATATTCAGCATCCTTCTCCCAATATACCCAGCATTTCTCCTCCACACATGTCCAAGCCATCTCAATCTTGCCTCTCTTGCTTTGTCTCCAAACCGTCCAACTTGAGCCTTCCCTCTAATATAATCATTCCTAATCCTGTCCTTCTCCGTTACTCTCAGTGAAAATCTTAGCATCTTCAACTCTGCCACCTCCAACTTCGCCTCCTATCTTTTTGTCAGTGCCCCTGTCTTCAAACCATATAACATAGCTGGTCTCCCAACCATCCTGTAAACCTTCCCTTTAATGCTTGCTGGTACCCTTCTGTCACAAATCACTCCTGACACTCTTCTCCACCCACTCCACCCTGCCTGGACTCTCTTCTTCACCTCTCTACTGCACTCCCCGTTACTTTGGAGAGTTGACCCCAAGTATTTAAACTCATATGCCTTTGTCACTTCCACTCCTTGCATCCTGACCATTTTGCTGTCCTCCCTCTCATTCATGCATAGGTATTCCGTCTTGCTCCTACTGACTTTCATTCCTCTTCTCTCCAGTACATACCTCCACCTCTCCAGGCTCTCCTCAACCTGCACCCTACTCTTGCTACAGATCACAATGTCATCCGCGAACATCATCATCCATGGAGACTCCTGCCTGATCTTGTCCGTTAACCTGTCCATCATCATTGCAAACAAGAAAGGTTTTCAGAGCTGATCCTTGATGTAATCCCACCTCCACCTTGAACCCATCTGTCATTCCAATCACACACCTCACCATTGTCACACTTCCCTCATACATATCCTGCACCACTCCTACATACTTCTCTGCAACTCCCGACTTCCTCATACAATACCACACCTCCTCTCTTGGCACCCTGTCATATGCTTTCTCTAAATCCACAAAGACACAATGTAACTCCTTTTGGCCTTCTCTATACTTCTCAATCAACATTCTCAAAGCAAACATCGCATCTGTGGTGCTCTTTCGTGGCATGAAACCATACTGCTGCTCGCTGATCATCACCTCTCCTCTTAACCTAGCTTCTATTACTCTTTCCCAAATCTTCATGCTGTGTCTGATCAACTTTATACCTCTGTAGTTGCTACAGTTCTGCACATTGTCCTTGTTCTTGAAAGTCGGTACCAGTATGCTTCTTCTCCACTCCTCAGGCATCTTCTCACTTTCCAAGATTGTGTTAAACAATCTATTTAAAAACCCCACTGCCATCTCTCCTAAACATCTCCATGCCTCCACACGTATGTCATCAGGACCAACTGCCTTTCCACTCTTCATCCTCTTCATAGCTGCCCTCACTTCCTCCTTGCTAATCCACTGAACTTCCTGATTCACTATCCCTACATCATCCAACCTTCTCTCTCTCTTATTTTCTTCGTTCATCAGCCCCTCAAAGTACTCCTTCCACCTTCTCAGCACACTCTCCTCACTTGTCAGCACATTTCCATCTCTATCCTTGATCGCCCTAACTTGCTGCACATCATTCACAGCTCGGTCCCTCTGTCTAGTGAATCGGTACAAGTCCTTTTCTCCTTCCTTAGTGTCTAACCTGTCATACAACTCACCATATGCCTTTTCCTTTGCCTTTGCCACCTCTCTCTTTGCTCTCTGCTGCATCTCCTTGTACTCCTGTCTACTTTCTTTATCTCTCTGACTATCCCACTTCTCCTTTGCCAACCTCTTCCTCTGTATACTTTGCTGTACTTCCTCATTCCACCACCAAGTCTCTTTGTTTTCCTTCCACTGTCCTGATGACACACCAAGGACCTTCCTAGCTGTCTCCCTCACTATTTCTGCAGTGGTTGCCCAGCCATCTGGCAACTCTTCACTACCACCCAGTGCCTGTCTTAACTCCTCCCTTAACTCCACACAACAGTCTTCCTTCTTCAACTTCCACCATTTGATCTTCGGCTGTGTCTTCACTCGCTTCCTCTTCTTGGTCTCCAAAGTCATCCTAGAGACCACCATCCAATGCTGCCTAGCTACGTTCTCCCCTGTCACCACCTTGCAGTCTCCAATCCCTTTTAGATTGTGCCTTCTATATAAGATATAGTCCACCTGTGTGCACTTTCCTCCACTCTTGTGTGTGACCCTGTTTTCCTCCCTCTTCTTGAAATGTATTCACCGCAGCCATTTCCATCCTTTTCGCAAAATCGACCACCATCCATCCTTCCACATTTCTCTCCTTGACTCCATACCTTCCCATCACCTCCTCATCACCCCTGTTCCCTTCATCAACATGTCCATTGAAGTCCGCTCAAATCACCACTCTCTCCTCATTGGGTACCCCCTCCACCACGTCGTCCAACTCACTCCAGAATTCTTCTTTCTCGTCCATCTCACACCCAACTTGCGGGGCATATGCGCTGATAACATTGAGCAATACACCTTCAATTTCCAGCTTCATACTCATCACTCTGTCTGACACTCTCTTCACCTCCAGCAGAAGAGTTTGAATCCACCTCTGATACTCCTGGCTTTACTCCCCTTCCACCTGGTCTCTTGCACACACACTATGCCTACCTTTCTTCTTTCCATCATATCAGCCAGCTCTCTCCCTCTACCAGTCATAGTGCCAAGATTCAAAGTTCTGACTCTCACCTCCACAGTCCTACCCTTCCTCCTGTCTAGCTGCCTCTGGACATGCCTTCCCCCTCTCCTTCTCCTTCGCCCAACAGTAGCATAGTTTCCACTGGCACCCTGCTGGTTAACAGTACCGGTGGTGGTCATTGGTAACCCGGGCCTCGACCGATCCGATATGGAAATCTTATTTATGATCCGCATATTTGATTTGGCAAAGATTTTACGCCAGATGCCCTTTCTGATGCAACCCTCCCCATTTGTCTGGGCTTGGGACTAGCACTAAGGATGCACAGGCTTGTGCATCCTCAGTGGCTGGGTTGCAGTGCTATTTATGCCTCTGTAGTTACTATAGCACAGCATAGCATAGCACATAGCAGTGCTATAGTAACTACAGAGGCATAAAGCCACATCATTAACTTATGAGTAGTGGAAGCTCGGTTAAGAGGATGGTATGATTAACGAGCAGTAGTATGGTTTCAGATTGGTTACAAATGCAATGTTTGCTTTGAGAGTGTTGATGAAGTAATATAGAGATGGTCAGAGGGAGTTACATTGTGTCTTTGTGAATATACGTAGATATGACAGGGTACCAAGAGAGAAGCTGCGATATTGTATGAGGAAGTCCGGAGTGGCAGAGAAATATATAAGAGTGGTGCAGGATATGTACGAGGAAGTGTGACAGTGGTGAGGTGTGTGTGGTAGGAGTGGTAGATGGGTTTAAGGTGGAGGTGGGATTATGTTCAACTTTATTGTCATATGTATTTAGAATACAATGACAGTCTTGTGCTCTGGCTCTCTGTCTTAATACAAGGGACAGAAGGACAAAGAACACAAGGACACACCGTCAAAAAAAAAAACCAAAACAGATTATGGACACAGTGAATTCATACATTATATACACAATATACAGTACAGGGTAACACAGCAATGTAAGGTGCATATATAGGTGCCTCAGCTGTTCAGCAGCCTAACTGCCTGTTGGAAAGACCCTGTTACTGAGATGGATTGTGTGTGATTTGATGCTCCGGTAGTGTTTTTTAGATGGAAAGAGCAAGAATGGTACATGAGCGGGATGGCTGGTGTCCTAATGATGTTTTGCGGTGAGTGGTGTAAATATTATAAAGCTGTAGTAGTTCCATGCCAATGATTTTTGCTACCATCTTTACAGTGCTTTGAAACAGTCTGCAGTCCTGAGCAGTCAGGTTGCCAAACCACGCTGTCATACAGCCTGCCAAGGCACTCAATGGTACTGTGATAGAAGTTCATAAGAGTTTTGGTACTCATACCAAATCTCTTGAGACACCTCAGAAAATACAATTTCTGCTGTGCCTTCCTGAGGATGTGATTGATGATGAGAGACCATGAGAGGGGGTCTGTGATGTGTAAACCAAGAAATCTAAAACTGACCACAATTTCAACAGATGACCCATTGATGGAAATAGGAATGTGATTTCCTCTGATCCTTCTAAAGTCAGCAATGATGTATTTTGTCTTATTGACACTTAGAGAGAGGTTGTTATCATGGCACCATATGATTAAATTGTCTGCTTCCCTCCTATAGGCCCTCTCATCACTGTTGCTTATTAGTCCAATCACTGTGGTGTCATCTGTGAATTTAATGATGCTGTTTTTGTGGTATTTGGCAACACAGTCATGTGTAAACAGACTGTACATTAAGGGACTGAGATAGCAGTCCTAAGTACCAATGTGGATGAGTATGTTTTATCTATTCTCACAGTCTTGCGCCTGACTGTCAGGAAATCAAATAGCAAAATACAGATAGTTGACCAAGACCTCTGAGTTTCAACACCAGTTTGGATGGTACAATTGTATTAAAAGCAGAACTGTGATCAAGAAACAACATTCTGACATAGGTATTTTATTTTCATTTTGTACTAAAGCGGTATGCAGAGCAAGTGAGATAGCAACATTTACTGATGTGGATAAACTGTAATGGGTCAAGGGTAGCAGGAATATTACATTTTATGTATTATACAACCAATCTTTCCCGACACTTGATAATAACAGGTAAAAGCAACAGGCTGACAATAACTAAGGCAAGAAACAGGTGTTTTCTTAGGTACACAATAGTGGTTTTCTTAAAACACACTAGAACCACACACAATGACAGGGACGGGTTAAAAATGTCTGTAAAAACCTGAGCTAGCTGAGTGTATCTTTTATTAAGGACATGGGAAGGGATGCCGTCTGGGCCAGCAGCTTTAAGAGTCTTAACTCTTTTAAAAGTTTTACTCACATCAGCCTCTGTCACCTGTAGATCAACTTCACTGGGTGGGCACTGTGCTGCTGTCACTGGGTCCACATTGTGAGTTTCAAAGTGGGCATAAAAGTTGTTAAGCTCATCCAAAAGAGGGGCTGAGGGGTTGATAGCCACACTGGGTTTAAATTTATAGTCCGTAATCGCCTGCAGCCCTCCACATGTGCCATGAGTCACAGCCACTTGTAGTCATTTTCTAGTTTGTCATCATATTAACTTTTAGCGGCATTGATGGCTCTCCTTAAGTCATACCTGGATTTTTTTTTGTAGCATTCCTTTTCCACCAATTTATAAACATTGGTATGCTCCCACAACCATAGGCAAATGTCACGTTTAATCCAAGGCTTCTGGTTGGGGTAGGAGTGAATGGACTGTACAGGGATACAGTTATCCACACAAAATCAAACATAGCCAGTGACCGATTCATCATACTCATATAAACTCAAGGCTAAATCCTTAAAGATTGACCAGTCTGCTGATTAAAAACATCCATGAAGTTTGGATTCTTGTTATGTAGTCTAGCACTGTACTGTCCTCACAGTGGGCTGTGCATGCTTCACTATCTGATTGTAGGCAGGAAGTAAGAGCACTGACAGGTGGTCAGATTTCTCAAAGTGAGGTTGTGGGATAGACCTGTAAGCTGCCTTGACTGTGGAGTAACAGTAGTCAAGAGTCTTATTGCCTCTGATTGGGCAGGTGACATGTTGGTAAAATTTTGGTAGCACATATTTGAGGTTACAGTGGTTAAAGTCCCATGCTACAATTGAAATGTCCTTAAGGTGCAAGTTCTCCTGCCTGCTATTGGCCCCATACAGTTTGTCCTGCAGCAGTAGCTTGCGGCAGTATGTAGACAGCAGTTAACATAGAGGGGAATTCCCTTGGGAGATAGAATGGTATGCACCTTATTGTTAGTTGTTCCAACATTGGCAAACAGGACTGAGGGACGTTTTCCCTGTCAGTGCACCAAGAATTGTTAACAAAGAAGCATACACCACCTCCCTTTACCTTGCCAGTAGTCATCATAGAACAGTCCATGCAGTGTACAGAAAAAACCCTCCAGTTGTGTAGCCCTATCAGGTGTATTAGTGCCCAGCCAAGACTCTGTAAAGCAGAACACACAACAGTCCTTCATGTCCCTTTAAGAGCTTATTCAGCAATGAAGTGCGTCCAGCTTGTTGTCAAGGGACTAGACATTAGATAGCAGTGTCCTGGGAATTGGGGGATAGGTAGGATGCCATTGTAGCCTCACCAGTGCTGTCTGTGGCCATCACTCCATGGTGATCCCTGTTTGTGTATACATAATATCTCTTGGCAAGTCCCATGGCTTCCAGCTGTTGGGAATGTTGATTCTTATGTCCCGTAAAGTCTGGCAATTATAGGTAGTTGTGCAAGATGTATTTTGTTCAACAAAAGCAACATATAGCATGAAAACAAATAAAGTGAGAGTAGCTCCTAGTCAGTCACCACAGTACGGTGCTATCTTTGATCTCATTCCATCAGCTCTGAGCCCTTTCTTGTGTGCAATGGTGATGGACAAGTTGACGGACAAGATCAGGTAGGAGTCTCCGTGGACTATGATTTTCGCAGATGACAGTGTGATCTTTAGCAAAAGTAGGATGCAGGTTGAGGAGAGCCTGGAGAGCTCGAGGTATGCACTGGAGAGAAGAGGAATGAAAGTCAGTAGGAGCAAGACAGAATACCTATGCCTGAATGAGAGGGAGGATAGTTGAATAGTGAGGATGCAAGGAGTAGAGATGAAGAAGGTGTATGAGTTTAAATACTGACAGACGAGATCAGTCAGGGGTCTGTGTGGACTATGATGTTTGCAGATGACATTGTGATCTGTAGTGAAAGTAGGGTGCAGGTTGAGGAGAGCCTGGAGAGGTGGAGGTATGCACTGGAGAGAAGAGGAATGAAAGTGAGTAGAAGCAAGATGGAATATGTATGCATGAATGAGAGGGAGGACAGTGGAATGGTGAGGATACAAGGAGTAGACGTGGTGAAGGTGGATGAGTTTAAATACTTGGGGTCAAAGTAACAGGGAGTGCAGAAGAGAGGTGAAGAAGAGTGTGCAAGCAGGGTGGAGAAGTGTGTCAGATTGGTTTGTGACAGAAGGGTACTGGCAAGAGTGAAAGTGAAGGTTTACAAGATGGTAGTGATACCAGCTATGTTGTACGGTTTGGAGACAGTGGCACTGATGAAAAGACAGGAGGCAGAGCTGGAGGTGGCAGAGTTGAAGATTCTAAGATTTTCATTGGGAGTGGCCAAGATGGAAAGGATTAGGAATGAGAATATTAAAGGGACAGCTCAAGTTGGAGGGTTTGGAGACATTGCAAGAGAAACAAGATTGAGATGGTATGGACATGTGCAGAGGAGAGATGCTGGATATATTGGGAGAAAGATGCTGAAGATGGAGCTGCCAGGCAAGAGGAAACGAGGAAGGCCAAAGAGGAGGTTTATGGTATGTGGTGAGGGAGGACATGCAGGTGGTTGGCATGACAGAGGAAGATGGAGAGGACAGGAAGAGATGGAAACGGATGATCCGCTGTGACGACCCCTAATGGGTCCAGCTGAGAGGAGAAGAAGAAGAAGAAAAATAATTGTTTGTTTCAGCTGCTATTTAGCAATTTGATGGTAAGGGTAGCCATTATTCCTCAGCATAAGCCTTGCCAAAAGACAACTGTTTAATCCTCACCTTTCTGGCTGACTCCTGAAAGCATGGAAACCCTGGGCCAACTTTCACACAAAGTGACAGGATAAACCGATGCAAGGCCTATGTCACTGCAAATTCCAAGGTGACAGTCTGTCTATCGACTTGGAAGATGGCGATGGTCCCCATACACCAGTGCACTCCACATACAAGAAACGTACACTACCGTTCAAAAGTTTGGGATCACCCAAACAATTTTGTGTTTTCCATGAAAAGTCACACTTATTCACCACCATATGTTGTGAAATGAATAGAAAATAGAGTCAAGACATTGACAAGGTTAGAAATAATGATTTGTATTTGAAATAAGATTTTTTTTACATCAAACTTTGCTTTCGTCAAATAATCCTCCATTTGCAGCAATTACAGCATTGCAGACCTTTGGCATTCTAGCTGTTAATTTGTTGAGGTAATCTGGAGAAATTGCACCCCACGCTTCCAGAAGCAGCTCCCACAAGTTGGATTAGTTGGATGGGCACTTCTTGCGTACCATACGGTCAAGCTGCTCCCACAACAGCTCAATGGGGTTCAGATCTGGTGACTGCGCTGGCCACTCCATTACCGATAGAATACCAGCTGCCTGCTTCTGCTCTAAATAGTTCTTGCACAATTTGGAGGTGTGTTTAGGGTCATTGTCCTGTTGTAGGATGAAATTGGCTCCAATCAAGCGCTGTCCACTGGGTATGGCATGGCGTTGCAAAATGGAGTGATAGCCTTCCTTATTCAGAATCCCTTTTACCCTGTACAAATCTCCCACCTTACCAGCACCAAAGCAACCCCAGACCATCACATTACCTCCACCATGCTTAACAGATGGCGTCAGGCATTCTTCCAGCATCTTTTCATTTGTTCTGCGTCCCACAAACGTTCTTCTTTGTGATCCAAACACCTCAAACTTGGATTCATCCGTCCACAACACTTTTTTCCAGTCTTCCTCTGTCCAATGTCTGTGTTCTTTTGCCCATCTTAATCTTTTTCTTTTATTGGTCAGTCTCAGATATGGCTTTTTCTTTGCCACTCTGCCCTGAAGCCCAGAATCCCGCAGCCGCCTCTTCACTGTAGATGTTGACACTGGTGTTTTGCGGATACTATTTAATGAAGATGCCAGTTGGGGACCTGTGAGGCGTCTGTTTCTCAAACTAGAGACTCTAATGTACTTATCTCCTTGCTCAGTTGTGCAACGCGGCCTCCCACTTCTTTTTCTACTCTGGTTAGAGCCTGTTTGTGCTGTCCTCTGAAGGGAGTAGTACACACCGGTGTAGGAAATCTTCAATTTCTTAGCAATTTCTCGCATGGAATAGCCTTCATTTCTAAGAACAAGAATAGACTGTCGAGTTTCAGATGAAAGTTCTCTTTTTCTGGCCATTTTGAGTGTTTAATTGACGCCACAAATGTGATGCTCCAGAAACTCAATCTGCTCAAAGGAAGGTCAGTTTTGTAGCTTCTGTAACGAGCTAAACTGTTTTCGGATGTGTGAACATGATTGCACAAGGGTTTTCTAATCATCAATTAGCCTTCTGAGCCAATGAGCAAACACATTGTACCATTAGAACACTGGAGTGATAGTTGCTTGAAATGGGCCTCTATACACCTATGTAGATATTGCACCAAAAACCAGACATTTGCAGCTAGAATAGTCATTTACCACATTAGCAATGTATAGAGTGTATTTCTTTAAAGTTAAGACTAGTTTAAAGTTATCTTCATTGAAAAGTACAGTGCTTTTCCTTTAAAAATATGGACATTTCAATGTGATCCCAAACTTTTGAACGGTAGTGTATGTATTTGGGTGTGGTTAAGTGTCGGCTGGAAGTGGAGAGAGGGAGTAGGAGAGCAGACACTTCTGTTAGTAAGGGGGCTGACAACCTCAGGTGTGCCGATCTAACAAACTGTGCTTTATATAACGCAGTGAAGCTGAGCCCTGGACTGACTGACATGGACACAAACATGAACACAGGCAGACACAACACGAGAGGCAGAGAGAGAAAGTGAGCCAGTCACCGTTCTGCAGCAGATAGAGAGAGAGCGAGGTAGCGACGGCTCCAGCACCTGAGTGTATTAGCCGTATGGAGAAGTGCACTGAGTGAGAGACATTGTATTGAATAAAATGTCGAGTTCTGCTGAAATTGTGTCCTTGCTTCCATCTGAACCTCTCCCGTGACCACAGTCATGTCGCAATACTCTACAAAAACCTGTAGACACTCACAAGCACACACACATCCTTTATTCTCCTACCTGAGAGTAGAATAATTTTAAAACTCTCTCCGGTCCATAAAGGTCTTTCCTACTCTTGACTTCAGTAAATTCAAAAAGCTCACAGTATGGCATTTAAGCCTCCTCCACAAAAAAAAAGGAAAAGAAAAAAAGAAGAAGATAGAATAGCCTATTCTTTGGCTAATCTTTTTACCTGGAGTTAGAACTGCACTGCTCAATTCAGTAAGTACTTTACATCAAGAACATCAAAAATGAAAGTGAAAACTATGTAACATATCAAACCATTCAAAACGATTTTGGTGGATTAAAAAAAAAGTTATCTTTGTATCTGTGTGGGTTTCCTCTGGGTGCTCTGGTTTCCTCCCACAGTCCAAAGACATGTAGGTCATGTGAATCAGCTGTACTAAATTGTGAATGTGTGTGTGTGTGTGTGTGTGTGTGTGTGTGTGTGTGTGTGTGTGTGTGTGTGTGTGTGTGTGTGTGTGTGTGTGTGTGTGTGTGTGTGTGTGTGTGTGTGTGTGTGTGATGGACTGGCGGCCTGTCCAAGGTGTCTCCCCACCTGCTGCCCAATGACTGCTGGGATAGGCTGCAGCATCCCTGCGACCCTGAGAGCAGGACAAGTGGTTTGGATAATGGATGGATAAAAAAAAAACATCTCAGGTGATAATTGACTGAAGAATATGTCCCTGGTTAAAGCACTTGTAGATAGCAAGGAGACAGAAGTAGTCAGGAAGGTGGAGAATGAAAGGTTTTTTGTTTTTTTGTTGTTGTTCAGAATAGACCCTTGAGGCAAATGGCGTCCTCAGTAAAACTGGTGCGGCTCCAAACAGTTGCTGTAATGTGCAAACACTGATCTGGGACCAGCAGGGAGCACCACCAAGTCTGTGAATGTCAGATTTTACCTTTTCATCTCCACATTTTTCCTGAGGTTTTCCTTTTAGAAATATGCCAGCACCTTTTAAAGAGAGGGAGAAGCTTTGTAGTCTTTGTCATAGTGATGCGGCATCCCTGTTACCAGCTCATTGCGGATGTCTTAACATCATTTTCATGTTTTCAGTCCTAATCCTCTCTTTCACTTTTCAATGAATCTTTATTTCACACAGAATCATAGCTTTCTTTGATGCTGACTTTGCTCTCCGTCAGGATAAACTGCATCAAAAGGATGCGAAGTAATGCACAAAGTATGCCTACATCAACTTTTATGTTCTGCAGTTAGGACAAGGCCCATTAGGAGATCTTTACTATGTCTTAGATTAACGCTAAAGGAGCCGTCACATGTGTGCTGGTTGTCAAGCAAATAAGCAATTAGAGTTAACCTGCTATGGATCTATTTCCCTTCATTAGTAATAATGTATTATTAACTTTTTCCATATGTCACAAACTATCACATGTATGATTTCAGTAAGACTGAACAGGTGCATGACCATGGTAGACAGATTGTAATGTAGGATGTTTTTCTGCAAGTGTTTTAACAGGAGAAGAAGTTAGATGAACCCAGCTGTGCTTTTCAAAACAAGTGCCACCTGTGCACATGTGTTTCACTCAATTCTAATTTGCACTTAAAAGTAATTTAGTTAACTGCAACTAACAGTTACATTTCACGTACTCCAAAATGGCTGAGAGGGTTATTGCATTGTGACATCATCCACAATAGCTCGCTGGAAAAAAGAAAAACGATGGAGTTGCATTCCCCGTGCCAATCCCGGACAATATGACCCCCTGTGGTCATACGTATGTCCTCCCACCGACCCCGTATTGGCACGCCCACCGGAAGCGCTATTCCTCTTTCCATCTCCAACTAAATGAGATCGGTCAATGGCTGTTTCTCTCTCGCTGGGACTAAGAGGAAAACTGCAAATACGCAAGTAATCTAGTGATATACTGGTATATTAGATACTAACTTATAGTTAGCTTACCTTTTATCGCCAAGATGTTCGTTAATCTGGTCGATGTGGCCGGATTCTACGCTTGGTGCGGGTGTGTTAAACCGGCGACGCTCCAATGGGACCCCCCCTCCGGACTGTGTCTCCCATATCCCGCATGTTCACTACACGGGCTACTTGAGGGATGTAGACCGTAATGAGATCGACTGCAATTTCTGTAAAACCATCAGAGGATCGGGGCGCCAAAGGTGGGCTGCCCTGTACCGTCAAAGATGGGGACCTGCAGATCCCTTCGCACCTGCTAACAAGGCGGCTAGCATGGTGCTACCTAGCTAAAGCCATGGGGCGGAGGCTAGCAACATCCCTCCGATGCTTCCTAGCTACAGTCACTGGACGGCGGCTAGCATTAGCATCCCTCCGGAGCCAGAGGCTATCCCAGCATCCGGGATAGTTAGAGAGGACTGGATCAATGAGATCCTATCTCTCCCTGGTGAATCCGTGGCATGTTATTCGGCGGGTGCGGAACCCGAGGATTCACTGCCTGAGGAAGTAGACGATCAGGGCGTGGAAGACGACCAGCCAAGTTCGTCTCAACCAAACAAAGATGGCGACGCCATGCAACGTGGGTCCGAAACATTCCTCGCCAGTTTCCGCGATCTGTTCGCGCGAGCGGTCAAGTCTGCCGACATCGTTACCGAGCCGGGCAATCCTCAAGATCCGGTGGTAGCCGATTTTCCACGAATGGCAGAGAGGGTCAGGGACTCCACTCTACCACCTTATCCTCACATCGAACGAGCGTTTAAGCGGGCGGAGGCGGATCCGCTACTTAAATCATCCTCAAAGTTCAGTCAGAAGGGGGTTGACGTCTTAGCAGTCGAGGTTAGGAACCTCCACTACAAAGACTGGAAAATTCCGCAACCAGAGAGGGACGTTTTATCGTTCAACCCTAACACCAAGGTGGGGTCTCGCGATACTCCCAAACACCCTTCGCAGTGGGGCCAACAGGTGGATCGTTACGCGTGTGATGCATGGCACGCCAGTTCACGCGCAGCTGGACTCGTCTCAACGGCTGGGATGATAACGGCGTACATGCGCAAGCTCTGCAGCCTATCAAACGTCGAGCAAAGCAAAGCTGCCATCGCTTCAGCAGGTATCGACGGGGCCGAGTTCGGTGACGTAGTGGCCAGCGAAGCAAGTTGTGAGTACATCTTGGAAATGGAACGCATAGCTGACTCCCTGGGATCGCTGCTGTATTCCATCGCTCTAGAGTGCGGTTCTAGCGCAGCTGCCTCCACCCTTTCGCGCAGACGTCTCTGGCTAGAGACAGCTGGGGTAAAAGAGGAATTCTGCAAGGAGTGGATGGCCCACTCCTGCGCAGGGAACCAGGGCCTGTTTGGAACGACCCCGGACATTATCATAAAATACAAGGCCGCCCAGGCCGAGCGCGAAATCTTGCACAAGGAGCTTCTCCCGATGATGAAGAACCCGCCTACCCCTAAGCCCGCGGTGGGCACAGGGCAGGGGGACAAGCCTGCAGAAATGGAGAGAGACTTATCCAAAAAGAGGTGGTAAAGTGGGGCGCGGGCGTGGACAGGGCTCACGTCCAAACTCCCAGTCTTCCACAGATCCAACGGCCAAGGCGGCCAAGCCGGACAGCACAGACACTTCCAAGAAGGGAGCTGCCAAGTGACGTGTTTCGGCAGGATGTTACGACCCACACCAACAGACTGATTCCAGAGCCGTCTCCGGCGATATAGACGCTTGTTCAGGGGACACAGCGTGCGCAGGGCTAAACACTGCGCCTTTTATTTTGGTTTCTGATGCACAGTCTACTTGTTCTATTCCAAAGGTTGTGAATGTGAATAAAAGTTTTTATGTTGGTGATGATGGTGATTGCGTTTTAAAAGGTTTGAAACGCAAGTCTGATTGTCTGTCTGAATCTTTAGGTAAAGATGATGATAACAATGTAATAACATCCCTGCTGGAAATATTGGATAATAATGACATGAGCGCAAATGAGCCCCTGGGAGGGGACTATGATGCGACAATGTTTAGTCTCTCTGATGGGTCAAATGGTAATTTGGAAAGGTTCAAAACGCCAATTCCCCCATCTGGGTCTCCTTACAAGGACGCAGCCCCCCCATGGATGCAGGGCATGGTGGGCGGGGCTTCCCCAGACCCTTTACGCGCAACTTACGCGCGCTACCTGAACAGCAAGGTACAGGAGGCAACGAGACTTCTGTCACGCATGTTACACAGGTGGAAGGAATTGGTCCCGTCGGCTTCTGTTTTGGATCAGATAGCCCACGGACACCAAATCCTTTTCGAGAACGGTATTGTACCCCCGTACTTGGGAATAGTGCATACGGAACCGGGGTCGGTGGCCGAAGCACAAATCCTAGACAACGAACTCACAGAGTTACTCTCGAAAGGGGCAATCACGGTGGTTCCTCCCCTAGAAAGAGAAGACGGGTTTTACAGCCGTTACTTTCTGGTCCCGAAGAAGGATGGGGGCATGCGCCCAATCCTAGATTTGAAACCCTTCAACAAGTATGTAGAGAAGGTCAGTTTCAAAATGCTACGCACACTGGTTCTGCTGTCAATGGTGACACAGTCCGATTGGCTAACTTCGGTCGACCTAAAAGATGCTTTCTATCATTGTCCGATTGCGGAAAGACACAGAAAGTATCTTCGGTTCTGTTACCGGGGTCAGTGTTACCAGTACACATGCCTCCCGTTCGGATATCGCCTCTCTCCTCTGACATTCACAAGGTGTGTGAAAGTAGCGCTCGGAGTGTTGATGCGCAAAGGTATGCGCTTGGCATGATTCCTAGACGACCTGTTGGTGTTGGCCCGGTCGCCGGAACAAGCAATACTCCATACTCAGGAGTTGATGGAATTCATGGAGTACATGGGTTTCACTATCAACATAAAGAAGAGCGCGCCATGGCCTTCGTGCCAGGCAACGTATCTGGGTCTGAGTTTGGATACGGTATTCATGCGCGCAACCCTTACACAAGAGAGATGGCATTCCACCAGGACCACGTTAGCACATTTCGTCCCGGGGACATATGTCACTTATCGGATGATCAGGAGGCTGCTGGGCCTTCTGGCATCGGCTCACCAAGTTGTTCCTTTAGGTCTGTTGTTCATGAGGAGACTGCAATTGTGGTTCGCAGTTCACTTCTTGAAATACGGCAACGAACGCCGGTACAACAACCATCTTATCCCGGTCCCGCGTGTGGTAGCGCAGGACCTAGACCACTGGAACAGAGCCTGCGTGGACATGTCTGGGGTCCCTATGGGCCCCAGGGGACCCGAGGTAACGATTTATACGGATGGGTCCCTCTCGGGTTGGGGGGCCATCCTTGGCTACAAAACAGCGCGAGGAGTGTGGCGTCTGGGGAGAAGGTCCACATCAACGCGCGCGAGACGGAGACGATTTGGCTGGCTATCCAGCATTTCGCTCAGGATCTCGTAGGCCGTCACATACTGATAATGACAGACAGCATGACGGCCAAGGCCTACATCAACCGCCAAGGCGGTATGAAGTCCAAGCGTTGCAGAGAGTTGGCCATGCAAATTTGGGTTTGGGTCAACAGCAACGCGCTATCAATCAGGGCGCTTCATGTTCCTGGGAAGGACAACGAAGCAGCGGACATCCTCTCGCGAGGCGGCCCGCATGCGGACAATTGGAGCCTCAACCCAGCCATAGTGGCTATGATCTGGGAGAGTACCAACGCCTCGTTGGTACTCGATGCTCCCGTCCGACCTAGCGCCGTTGGGGGTCAACGCGCTTGGACTAGATCCATGGCCCGAGGAGATGCTTTACGCATTCCTCCCGCGCAGGTGCCTCCTAGACCCGGTGGTCAAGTTCGAGCGCACAGGGGGTCGGTTAGTTCTCGTGGCCCCGTACGAACCGAGCACCCCATGGTTTCCGCGAATAGTGCCCTGGATAGTAGGCGAGCGGTTCGACGTCCCGGAGTGGGCGGACGCGCTCACGCAAGCAGGAGGGCTGCTACGGGAGGGCCCCTGGATAGGAGGCTCCCGATTAGCGGCGTGGATGCTTACAAAGCCAGGCTCTTAGCTATGGGACTTAGTGCGCAAGTGATTGGTGTCATCTTAGCGGGGCGTAAAGACTCCACGTATTCCAGGTACCAGGGGTACTGGAATCGATTTGACCAATTTTGCGCTGAACACGACATGGACCCTTTGTCAGTAGGGATTGGCCCTATACTGACTTTTGAGGAGGTCTGTAGGAGTGATAGACTATGGTCTTTCTCCTCGGTCAAAGTCTGTGTATTGGCTCTCACGTTCTTCCGGGGGAAAGATCGAGGGTAGCACGGTTTTCACGCACCCGCTCATGACGCAGTACCTGTTGGGTGCTAAGAAGCTCTCAGCTAAGGAGCTTACGAGAGCTGAAACTTGGGATGCTTCCCTTGTTCTGCGCGCACTAGAGAAAGATCCCTTTGAACCCATGTCTACGGCAGACATGCGTTATGTCTCGGCTAAGCTGGCTGTGCTCTTGGCACTTACCACCGCAGCGAGGGGTTGTGAGCTCACTGCACTCACCATCAAGGGGATGGTGTTTTCTGGTGATCTGATGGTCACGCTCTTTACAGACCCCAGCACGAGTAGGGCCCCGGTGGTGATACACGCGTTTCATCCGTCACCGGTGACTAGGGATGAGAAACGCTTGCACCTCTCGTGTCCTGTACGGGCTTTACGCATTTACCTGCGGCGCACAGCAGATATTCGTAGGTCTGACAGGCTGCTGTTGACCTACAGAGTGAGCGAACCAGGTTATGCCCTTTCCACCCAGAGGCTAGCACACTGGCTGGTGGATGGTATTATGGAGGCGTATACCAAAGCGGGTAAAACAGCTCCTAAGCTGAAGGCGCATTCTACCCGAGGGACTGCTACGTCGATAGCTGTGTTGTCAGGTATCGACTGGGAGGTCATCCGCCAGGCGGCGGTTTGGAGTGGTGAGACCACTTTCTTACGGCATTATTACCGGCACGTTAAGGTGCGGTCGGTTGCCGACGCTGTTCTGGAGCAGGCCTCTTAGGATGCTCTCATCAGAACGCTTACCCCTTCCCACCAGGGGTTTGAAGGGTTCATTGGACGGCTAGGGAACGGAGGCACGAATCCTGTCGTTGTTCAATGCAATAACCCTCTCAGCCATTTTGGAGTACGTGAAATGTAACTTTGGGTTCGCGAAGCGAACCCTAGTTATATGAACAACGACAAAATGGCTGAGAATAGAGCCGTTCTCCTCCTAACCGGGCCACAGGTGTGGTGCTCATTTAGTTGGAGATGGTTCGACTTACAAAGAGGAATAGCGCTTCCGGTGGGCGTGCCAATACGGGGTCGGTGGGAGGACATATGACCACAGGGGGTCATATTGTCCGGGATTGGCACGGGGAATGCACCTCCATCGTTTTTCTTTTTTCCAGCGAGCTATTGTGGATGATGTCACAATGCAATAACCCTCTCAGCCATTTTGTCGTTGTTCATATACCTAGGGTTCGCTTCGCGAACCCAAAGTTGTTACCAAACTAATGACTCATGTCTGAAAATAAAAAAAGGGTAAACCATGAGTCTTCTTATAACGATGTATAGTATAATCATGTTTATGTGTTATGGGTATTTATTAGGCAGTGCTTTATAAATAGTCGTAACACACGCTGTAAGGCTTTAGTAACACCTGTTATAAACACTTACTGACAAAAGTTACAAAGTGTCACCTTTTGTGAGAAAATCTGTGTCATAAACAAATAAAAAAAGGTTTCATCCATCCATCCATTATCCAAACCGCTTATCCTGCTGTCAGGTCACGGGGATGCTGGAGCCTATCCCAGCATGCCCCCCCCTCCCCCCAGTTATGATGACTTATTGATTTTACATAACTTCAGAAACAGTATTCTAGACTTTACAAGCCCTTACTTGTGTATTTTTGGATGCTTTCAGCCTCGCGTAAAGTGATTTCTCAGCTCAGTTTTACATACCGACAGTACAGCCTACTTTACGAAACTCATCTTTTACTTGCTTATTTCTATGAGCTACTACTTAAAGAAAGGGAAATGTCAGTGTTTCCTGTGCAACTTTATCAAACACCATCTTCTGGGTGTCCAGGTGGCGTGCGGTCTATTCCGTTGTCTACCAACATGGGGATCGGCAGTTCGAATCCCCGTGTTACCTCCAGCTTGGTCGGGCATCCCTACAGACACAATTAGCTGTGTCTGTTGGTGGGAAGCTGGATGTGGCAATGTGTCCTGGTCACTGCACTAGCACCTCCTCTGGTTGGTTGGGGCACCTTTTCAGGGGGGAGGGGGAAATAGCGTGATCCTCCTATGCGCTATGTCTCCCTGCCCTGGTGAAACTCCTCACTGTCAGTTGAAAAGAAGCGGCTGGCGACTCCCCATGTATGGGAGGAGGCATGTGGTTGTCTGCAGCCCTCCCCGGATCGGCAGAGGGGGTGGAGCAGAGATCGGGATGGCTCGTAAGAGTGGGTTAATTGGCTGGATACAATTGGGGAGAAAAAGGGGGAAAAATCCCCCCCTCCAAAAAAAACCAAAACAAAACATAATCTTCCAAGCACTCTCAATATTATGCGAAAATAGTGCCAATTGCATAAAGGCTGGCAAACAAAATTCATTTGCCTGCCAGTTGATGACTTTTTAGATCGACTTTTGAACCGATTACGGCATATGTACCCAAATTGTTTTCATACAAGTTTGCATATTCTGAGGAAGTAAGTCATCTCATAGCTTTATTAAAGAGTCTATGTGACACTTAGAAAAAACATCTCCTTTCTTAATCTCAAAACATTAATTTGCACAATAAGATTTTTTTTTTGTAATCCCAAATCTGCGGAGCAGTAGTACTGAAATAGACTGGCATCTTAATGTGATGTCCTTGGTAGTGTGTTGAGTACTCTACTTGAGTTTGACTATTGAGCAACATGAACTGAATGATTAGTTATTTAAGAAATTTTAGTAATTTTGGTACTGTATTCTGGCTTGTAACAGTGATATAACCACAGACTATCATCTCAATCACATCAGTTGGTGGACCCCTAAAATGGGCCCATAGGTCGACCTTACACACAAGCAAAGGGCACAAGCATTGCTGAATAGCTTATATTACACTTAGGAGCCCATTTTGTTATTGCTCTTCAGGTTCGGGTGTACTCCATAATAATCATGTTTTCCTTGTCAGCATAACGAGCTGTTGAAAAAGTCTTCTTTCCAAGTGTTGCAAATGTTCAACCATCATAAAGATATACATCAACAACAAGTACTCCCCTTCTTCCCCCTTATACCAGAACCACTCATTCACTCACTCACACACACACACACAAACACACCAAATAACATTATGGACAAAAGCATGAACCTGCCTCTCTTTTCCTGTTGCATCTTGGCATGTTATGTATCTTGTCTTCCCTCTCGTCCTCCTCAGTATCGTTTTTCCCGTGCTATTTCCCTCACACAATAAACCCCTCCATCAGGTCCTCGTCCAATAAGCCTGCTAAAATACCCCCACTTTATCCCCCTGAAAGCTGCTACCGTACAGCTATCTGGATGTCCACTCATCCAGCTTGCTGCTTATTCCTCCGCCGCATGCTGTGTGCAGCATGTGGCATGCTGACGTTGACGGCCATCGCTGATGCCCATCATTGAACTTCAAGTGCTCTGGTGAAACACTTATGTGTATACGTCTATCTCTGTCACTCAAGCTCATTTGCTTTTATTCATTCGCGGGGTTGTGTGTGTGTTTGTGTATATCTCAGGAAGTTGTGGCTTTCAAACAGTTGGACAGTGACAGCACTTGAAACGGGCTTTTGATTTAGGCCAATGAGTCGCGTACATCTCCTGTATCCACCTGTACTTGGTATTTCTCACTTCTCTGTTTTGCCCCCCATTTATCTATCAACTCTGCAAGCTGTCATAATGATATGACAGACAGCCGGCATGGGCTTTCTCCCGAAAATAGATGACCGAGTCAGGAACTTCATTGCTGTTCAGGACACGTCGGCTGAGGCACAGCACTAAAACTGCTATATTGCCAGCTTACACACACACACACACACACACACACACACACACACACACACACACACACACACACACACACACACATCCAGCTTGTGAGAATGTTTTCCTCACCAGCCCTCACTCCTGGAGAACCAGTTTCGGTCGTTTTTCCTTTGGCCACTTCCAGGGAAGCTCCTCGGCCGAGTGTTGCCCAGTAATAACATAGCAGGTCCACATTCCGTGAAGCCAGGACCAGAGTGGACTTCCCAGACAATTACCGTGGCCGTCATCAACCGCCTCTCAGCCCACCTGAAGGTTTTAGGGAAACATGTATTAAAGTGTTTTGTGGGACAGAAGGCAGCTGTGTAACCCCCTGGGTTTATTCGGACCCCCACCCCGCTTTGGGAGGCGACAGACCGACTGTCTTGTTCATTGCGTGTCAACATGCCTCCATCTCATTTATGGATCTTTGATTATCCAATAAAACTAAATGATATCACTGAAATCCAATCAGTCTGACTTCACCGTTTTGTTCTTGCATTGAAGTGGCCAGAGCGGGGTTTATGGTCTGGTATGGCTTGGGACATTAGACGGGGGGCATATTAAATGGAAACCAAGAATTATCTATATAACTGTGTGAGGTGATGTAACTCCATTAAATTCTAGTGGTATTAAAATGAACCGGTGGCATCACATAGTATCTGAGGCTCTGCAAAAGACTAATGTGAGTTGTGACAGACAGCCCAATGGGCTGCTCTCTTACACGTCTCTGGAAATGATGGCTTAGAGCATGTGAAATTACCTGGCATAGCCATTATTGTCTGACTAAAAAAAAAAAAATCAAGTCCTTTAAGGGTGAGACAAGTAATTAAGCCTGTCAAGTTTTACTGCATTTCAGGTCTATTTCAAACTTCTGCTCTGGTTCCATTACATGGTCTCTCAACCGTTTAAACACAAACTCTCTCTTTTTTATTCGATATGCTATTGATAGTTCTAACCTCTGAGGGAAGCTGCGATGTCCTAAGTGCGCGTGTCTTTTGTGTGCATGTGTCTACACGTACGTGCACATGTTTTCACACTGTACATATGTGAAAATGTCGATTGCATTATCCCTGCGTAGGAAGTGGTTAGTAGAGCAGGGTCACAATGTGCCGGATCTGTAATTAAAGAGGAGCGATCAATCGAAATTGCTGACCGTGGTACTCATGCCAAATCCATTGTGTGGCCATGGCAAAGGACTAATTTAAAGCCATTAGAGAATGTCGAGTATGCAGACAGGCCAGTAATGTGATGGTTGGTTCGGGTTCAAGGACTAGACTTTGTATAGCAGGGACCACTGGCAGTAAAAGAAGGCGTGAAATTGGAAGATCTCAGCTGAACAGTAAGAGTTTGAAATATTAGTCATTTGTCCAGGTCTTTCGTCAATTAGAAATAAAGGAGGCTTGGGTACTGGTAAACCTCCCATACAGGAGATATATATGTGTGTGTGTGTGTGTCTTGGACTGGCATTCAGCTCAAGATCACCTATGATGAAAAAAAGAAGAAGAAAACCTTACATTTAACATCTTTGTCAGACTATTTTGCTTTCATACAAAATTATCAGGATCGTCTTTTTTTTTTTTTGGAAATCTGAATGTCCCTGTGTACGTCAGATTGGAGACCCCAAACAGTTGTCTATGCAACACAGAGAGAGAGCGCTGCACCTACGCCAACTCCATCAGAGAGCAATAACAGTTTCGGTCCAGCTGTCACCGCTGTCTTTGCATTTTCAGGCACCGCTGAAACTCTCAGACACATGGAAGAAATGAAGAAATGAAGGTGAGCTGCGTGGAGAAGGCAGCCGAGTGTATCTTACGCCTCTGTTTCTATTTGCAATCTTACCCTACTGCCCCCCCAGCACAGACTGCTGATGGACACAGTTTGAAGTTGTAGCGGTATCCGGTGTAGACAACCGCAGACTCCACCATGTATTGCAGGTTAAGCTTTTCCCTCAGCATTCACAGTGAGTGAATAAAGGTATGGCCCATTTAAAAACAGCCAATCAAAAGTATGTCAGGTTGAAAGTAAAGGGGTGGCATGGCTCAGGAGGTAGAGCGGGACATCTAGTAATCGAAAGGTCGCTGGTTTGATCCCTGGCTCCAACAGAGAGCATGTCGAAGTGTCCTTGAGCAAGACACTGAACCCCTAACTCCTGATGAGCAGGTTGGCACCTTGCATGGCAGCCGCCTCCATCAGTGTACGAATGTCAAGCCAAGTCAAGTCAGTTTTAGTATTTGTAGCCCAATATCACAATAGCCCAATATCACAAATTACAAATTTGCCTCAGTGGGCTTTACAGCAACACAACATCCTGTCCTTAGCCCCTCTTATCGGATAAGGGACAACCCTCTAAAAAAAACCCTTTAACAGGGAGAAAAAAGAGGACGAAACCTCAGGGAGAGCAATGGAGGAGGGATCTCTCTCCCAAGACGGACGACGTGCAATGGTTGTTGTGTTTACACAATTTACAGAACACAACAATTGAAAGAGGATAACAGAAGTATAATGGAATTATAAAATATATGAAGAATATGATGAGGAGGATGCCAAGCAGTGTCCAAATGCCACTGGGACAGCCCAGGACCCGAGCCATGCAACCAGCCATGTAAAAATAAGAAAAAAATCAGTCACACATCTTAGTGAGAGAATGATATAACATTAAAAGAGGATAACAAAATTATATGGATTTATAAAATATATAAGAAGAAAATGTGATGAGGGGGATGCCAAGCAGTGTCCAGGTCGTGTGTGCTGTGCGAATGTGTGTGTGAATGGGTGAATGTGAGGCATCCACTGTAAAGCACTTTGAGTGGTCGGTAGACTAGAAAAGCACTACATTATTGCAGTCCATTTACCATTTAAAGGATGTTGAAAAGGTCACAACTCTGCCAAAGTCTCCTGGTTGACTTGCCTCCTGGCTGTAGTAGGACCATTGAGAGACTTCAATGTGTGTTGGCATGTGGCGAAGATTAGGAGAGCGAGGCAGGTGTTATTTCTGGAAAAAGGTGTTGTCGCAGGTAAAGCAATAATATGATATGAAAACAATACCAGAAATACAAAATCCTCACTCAACACAGCTGACTGTTGCAAATTTGTATGTCAGTGCCGTTGTCAGTCACAAGCGGCTGCTGTCTCAGAGAGCTGCTCGACATGAAGCTTCACAAGCTGCTCGATCCAAAGATGTGTTGCTCTACTTATGTCTCGCACATTTAAATGGAATTAACCTTTCAGCCATACATACGTGAATCAGCTATGACGGCAAGACAATTAAACTAGACCTTTCGAATCAGCCATCGCCACTGGAACATCACCGAGTCACACCTTTTTCTCCATTTTATTTCTACTGACAATATGGGAAAGTTTTCGAGAGTGACTGATCATTACAGCTTTCACATCTCCCACTCTCATTTGCATACCGTACAGTAGTTCTATTCATAGGATGAGGATAAACTAATAAAATCTTTTTTGACCTTGTCTCCATTTGCAGATAAAAGACCACAAGGTGAACACATGCTTTTACCAACACTCTTTCTTACTTGCCTCAGCAAACTATCTTGTCTGATCTGCTAGTGCTGACCCAAGATTCCTCTGCCTCTCCAACCTTCTGCATTTTAATGAACACCACATGAAAGAGGATGGAGACAACTTAGCAGATAAAGTACTGCATTTCAAACTGAAGCTCTATCCTCTAATACTTGTTTTAGAGACAGAGAATGGGTATTGTCTTAAAAACACATTGCAGTTATTTACAAGGGCAAGCGACCTGGTATCATCTTACTCAGACTGAAAAATAGTGAAAAGTAGAGACTATGCAACATTTCCTGCTCTCCTGATGCTCTTACCCATTCACTGACACTGACGTCTATTGCATATATTAACTTGCAGCTATTTTCAGTGTTCATTTGGCAATGCATTTATGTAATGGAAAAGCGTAAGAGCTTAAGAAAAAAAAATCTCACCGTTTATACAGGATCTACATATTAGGAACAAAGTGACATTAAACCAGACACTGGGAGATTGTAGATGAGCTGTAAAGTGACAACAAATTTCAGTGAGTGATTGAATATCAGAGATAATTTGAATTTATTTTGTAATTGACTCATCCTAAGCTCTATCCACCCTTAATATTGCTTTATTGCAATCTATTGTTAATATTACTATTTGCCATTCTACCATTATTAAATAAAGTGATGCCCATTCCAATAAGCCAGTCCCCACAGATCACAATTGATCATTTCTGGGAGTCAGAATGCTCTTTTTAGAAAGCTGATAGTGATCCCTTCAGGTTGCTTTGGAAAAATACTTACAAGATGAATGAATATGGATATGTCAATGGCAATTCCTAGATAAAAACTAAGGCTATGTCACTCTACTTCAAACAATTATAAAAATCAGTATATGTGTATGTATGTATGTATTTATGTATGCATGTAAGTATGTATCCCTTGTTTTGTCCACACATTCTGTATACTGCCCTTAAGGGTCATTTATGACCCACCTTCATTCAACCTCTAAATTAAAGCAAATTAATTTAATTTTAAACCTCAAATCTATTTTTCATGAAGAAACAACCTGTGTCATTCATCACAAATTTTGTGACTATCTGTGTTTTCCCTCTTCACAGTGCAAAAAGACTGCATTTAATCAGTGGACACCACTCGTTTTTAATAAAACACACCTGTCATAATTGTTTTCTTTACTGAAGTAGAAGTTTATTATTATTATTAGTAGTAGTAGTAGTAGTATTATTAGCATTATTAGTATTATTATTGTTTAAAGTACTGTTTAGGTGTAAAAATTAACTTTTTAGCAAGAGATAGCACTTGTATAGCCTAAGAAAGTAGCAGAAATGTGCAGAAAGTAGTTTTTGTTTTAGGGTAAATCTTAGTATCCTAGTGGTGTACAGCTTTCATGGAAATATGAACAAAAACAATGTTTCCTCTTCTAATGGGGTCTGGGGTCAGTCTAGGAAAAATAATCAAATTTCAGTTTGAAAAAATACCATTTAGAGTCTTTTCTGTGCTGTTAAACATTGTTATGAGTCATTTTTTGACCCATAGACAACAGAAGGGGTATGTATGTAGTATGTATGTATCTGTCTATCTATCTAAGCAAGCAATAGTTTGTGTCTATTGACTCCTCCTATAACGCAAAAACTGTTAAATCTATTGTTCTTAGAGGTTTTAATCTAGTTCTACATTTGCTTAATTATTCAGAATTTGTTGATGATGAAAGTGGTAAAGGTCTTTATATAGTTTGTTTCATCGATGTCCTAGTCTGCATTTTATTGTGTACATTTTATACTAAATAGATTACACATTGTCATTGTCAGTGTCATTTGATTAAACGCTCTGCTCTGCACATTGCACACATTCAAATTCATGAAGAAATCCCTATGCAAAAAAAAAGAAAGAAAAAAAATCTGATTTTTACACACAGAACAACAATGAAAAAGTATGAACGCGAGAAAATAAATGACACAAAAACAATTACAAACCCATTGCACCACTGTGCTGCCCTGGTCCTGTGCAGACCAGCCATACAGAATGCCTTCACGACCAATACCTCCAACTAAGCACAATACGTTAAATGCTGCATTATTTTCACAAACTTATTTTTCTGAAAAAAAAACAAACTGTAATTTTACTTTAGTAAAAAACATGATGTTTTGAAATATGTTTTAATACTACTGACAATTCTCAGAGAGACATTTGTTACCAATTAATTATTCATGATTTTTTTAAAATATTCAGATTCAGGCTCACTCTGACTGTTTGCAATCTAAAACACACTTAAAAATTCATTATTACTCAATTGAGTGAAACGTGTAGGCAATATAGGCTTAACGACAAAGTGAGAAAGTATGACTGCACTTTTTAAAGCCAACCTTCTATGTAAATGCTTCGGGCTGCAAGTTCTCATTTATGTCTTTGTCGTATGAATCCTTTTTATACACAGCCTACAGTCATATGATGTGCAATACCATGTGCCGAACACCCTCTCTTTATTCGTCTCAGTGCTTGTTTGACTGCGTAGACCTCACCCTTACTAAACTTCCCTCCCATCAAAATGTTCTTGCCAGCAAATATGGCAGCTGCCTGGAGCCTTTGATTTCATCTTACTCAAGATCTGCACCGAAATGAGTGCAGAGGTCAATCAATAATTCACTGCAGTTTGATAAAAAGGCTGATCAGTAAATGGGCAAAACTGAACATGGAGTGTTTGTCATAGTTATGTGGTGTGGAAATGAAATGTGAACAGTACCCTCAGAAGCATGCACACCACCATTACATACCCCCTGATGGTACCGAGTCTTCTTACTTTTTTTTTTTTTTTTTGGTGTGTGTGTGTGTGTGTGTGTGTGTGTGGTGGTGGGAGGGGGGTGTCCAATTATTCCACAAAGCATGCAATGACAGGGATGGAATTGCTTTAATTGCTGCCATCTGTGGGCATGTGCACAGACAAATCGCATCTTCTTTAAATGAAAATGCAGCACTGTCTTGTATTTACGCTATTATTACACTTTGTCTTTCACATAGCTTTGCAAATTAATTCCTTAGCCAGATGTGATTGCCTCCTCCAAATGAGTGGCAATGAGTCACTTGGAGCCGCGTTTCATGAGAGAGCAAAGGAGCCCGCAAAGTAATTCACTTATTTTAGACGTTCCTCTTGTCATCATAACCGCTCTCTTTTTATGTGTGGTAATAATGTTGTGGAGAGTATGTCCCATGCAGTCAAACCTGAGCAAGTACAATCTGTAATTACCTTCTCTTTATCAAAGTCTGTTGTGCTACATGCCACTGTATTCCTGGGTCAATTATATCAATAAATGACAACTCATGTCTAATAGAGACTTACTTTTTCATAACAACAATACACTCAATTACAGCATTTTTTGTTTTTATGTATTGATATTAAGCACATCAATTTCTCTCTCTCTTTTTCTCCGTCTGTCTCACTCTCGCCTCATTTCTGACTCTCTGAATCCGTAGTCCCCCCTGAGGACCCTGTTATCAGCGGAGGGCCAGTGGTGAGTCTAAGGGCCGGTGACCCACTCAATCTGACCTGCCACGCCGACAACGCCAAGCCGGCAGCCTCCATTATCTGGATCCGCAATGGGGTGGTCCTCAATGGGGCCATGTACTCCAAGGTAAGCATAGAGGTGTGTGTCCAACATGGTTTGGAGAACTGCAGGGGATGGGAGACAGACTGGGATGGGTGGGGACTGATGGGATGACGGGAGATGTTGGCATCCATTACATTTCACCGACTAGAAAAAGTAAAAGAGAAAAAAAAAGGCTGATATAGTCAGAGTGCTTGATTTATTTCTCTGTGAAAAGTTACTTTGAAATTCCTTTCAGTCTTTTAAGAGTGGTGACTGTGCTCTGGTCAGCCATACGTCTCAATGTGAAAGACTGCTTTTGATTGGAATGTAATCTCCAGTGATCCAGGATTTCCTTGTTTTCTGTATTTGGTATTTCCAAAAGTAGTTTTCCCTTTGCCCAGAAAACACATTAACTCAGGAGGACTGTCACTGATTCTGCCCATTCTTGGTGCTATCTGTGTTTCTTGACTGATATCTCTTCCAATCCGAGAAAGTTGAATGACTTCATCTGGACACAACGTTTAGTGGGAGAAATGTTTTTCCCTCTAAACGTTGTGTCCAGATGAACTGATTTTCTTACCTGGATTATTGAGCATGCATCAAGATATCTTTCTTCCAACTTTTTATAACATCTAATATGTCACATCGCACACCAGGAGGCTATCTGCAAACTGTTTTTATTAGTCACAAAAATGAATCATAAATGACGGTCCATGTTCCTAACCAATTTACTTGGTACAGTGACACATATCAGTATGAGCGTGCTGACACAAGCCTGCTCTCACAGTCATCTGACCCCATTGTGACATTAGCCCCCCAAAGCTGATCATGCAATCAACACCAACACATTGCATTTCCATTTAAACTGGGGGACATAAAGCGACCAGGCACTTTAGAATACTAACACCTCCCACACGTTCCCTCACTCCCTGCACTGTCTCATCCCATTATAGGCTTTTTTTCAAAGAGCAGATAAATGCCATTGATTGAGCTGGGGTACAGCACCAGGACCATTTAAATAAAGCAGTTGTTAGAGGTGCCGCTTGCTAATGGTGGGCGGAGAGTGTGCTTCCTGCCCTCACATCTCCTCTGGAGGGAGGGATGATGTTGGGACATTCCGTACACTTCCTGGCTGATGGATGGCACGCATCTGCGCTTTCCTCAGCTACTTCCCTCTCTTCTCTTACTGTATCTTGATTGCCTACCATTAAAAGGCAATAGGCTCGATTAAAAAGATGACTTTTTTTTCTGGGGGTGGAGGAACATTGTGAAAGCATAATCAACTGCTCTGATGGTCTTCTCACACACCACAAATGAAGAGGGCTAATGTGAGCACATATGATGGAGGACTCACAGCAATTGGCTTTTCCTGATGGTGTCATACCTGAGGATAGCTCTGACTCACTCATAATTCTCAACAATGGCCCCACAATCCAATTCTTAACTGATCTATTAAAACAAAGAACAAAAAAACAGAGATTTAAGATGTATGAACATAACAATATCACTTCGATAATAGACGGTGATGATGATGATTGATGATTGAGGATGAGGTTTTAACAGCATTGGCGAGTCACTGAACTGATCTGACACACAGCAAGAATAACTCATTGGTATATCACAGCAGTAGTGACCTACAGTAGCTCTATGCAATCTGGGCAGGATTACCAGAATCAATGCTTTCTGCAATCTGAAAAACTGTTGTCAAAGTCTCCTCCTGTAAGACACAGCAACTGAACTGCTTCAGCTGGGCTGCTCGGCAGACAGCAGCACAGGTCACACGTTGCCTCCACAGGGACTGAAGTTGGATATTTTACAAATTTGCAGTTTTGGATTGTAATGCCTAATTCAGTAATGGTAATTTATTACAAACTCATTTCTATTTCAATCTCTGTAATAACATTTCACTCACCATAAACATAAACTGTAAAAAAAAAATAAAAAAATCCATTCATCCATTATCCAAGCCGCTTATCCTAATTGGGGTCGCAGGATGCTGGAGCCTATCCCAGCAGTCATTGGGCGGCAGGCGGAGACCCACCCTGGCTAGGCCATCACAGGGCCGACACACACACAGACACACATGCACACACACACACACACACACACACACACAGGGACAATTTAGTACAGCCAATTCACCTGACCTACATGTCTTTGGACTGTGGGAGGAAACCAGAGCACCCGAAGGAAACCCATCTAGGCATGTGGAGAACGTGTAAACTCCACACAGAGGATGACCCCCAAGGGTGAACTACCCCAGGGTTTGGGTTTGAACCCAGGACCTTCTTACTGTGAGGTGACCGCGCTAACCATTGTGTCACCATGCCACCAAAATAAATAAATATAAATAAATAAATATATATATATATATATATATACATACATATATATATATAAAATTAACTAAATAATATGTGAAGTCCCAAAATAGAGATTAAGAAAAATGACAGATAATGTTTTGTTTCCTGTATGACAATCTTTCCAGCCTTATGGAGAGTTTGAGCAAAAGAATTGGTGGTTTGAGAACTGCAATCTGGATTAAGAGGGGGCGGAGGGACACCAGTGACAGGTAGTTAAAAGTAACATTTGGAGTAAGTAGTAAGTTACTTTTTTTTTTAAGAAATGAGCCCAGCACTACATTTATGATTTGATACTTTTATTATTATTATTATTATTATTATTATTATTATACAAATTTCCTTTAACTTAATGCCATAATACAACATAATAACTGGGCCCATTCCTTGGGCCTAGGGTTAGAATGAGGTACAAGTCTATTTGATGGATAGTTATTATTATTATTATTAGTAGTAGTAGTAGTAGTAGTATTGCTATTATTATTATTATTACTACTACTACTACTACAAGTTGTTATTTCCACCATCAAATATTACTTATTGTATGCACGCTCAGGAGTTGTATTAGTATTCAAGTAAAAATATTAATTAAAGATGTTTTCTGTCCCCCATCTTTAAAGGAGCTCTATCTGCTTGCAGGGGTATATTACAACATTATCAGCATAGTGGCAGCATCAAAAAGCATTCAAATGCAACACACATCAAAACAATAAATTATCTGCTTTTGATTCATACACAAATTCTTTGTATTTCCACTATTTATTTATTTTTTACTTCCCAATCCCAGACAGATTTTCAAAGCACTTGCTCTATCTGCCTATCATTCCACACCCTCCCCCCCTTCTGACCTTCATCTCAGCAAAGTCTTCTGGATAAATTAGTGCAATGCTGCATTAATATTAATCCTCGCCAAGTGATGAAGGTAACAAAAATTATCTTCTGAATGTAACCAAGTATGCATATTAGATTTTATTTAATTTTTGGCAAGACAGGTGTAGCCTCCCCAGGATATGAGTAGGAATTTAATAGTATTTTCAGCACCAACATCTTTTATTGTGACTGTTTTAAAGTTTTTGTCAAGGCAGTCAACCTTGTAGTTACTGTGCATGAAAAGATTTTTTGAAACCATCTCATTTACAGGTGAGTAGTTGAGTCAAGCTGATCAAAAGGGACCTTTGTAGTTGACTGACAAAAACCCCAAAATTGGCACAGAAAAGACATTACATTTGCAGCAGCAGCAGCCAGCAAAAGTCTGAGGCAATTTATCACAATGTTAAGTGAAATCTCTATTCATTAATTCCTTTGGAAACAGAATTTTTGAAGTCTTCATTTAGAAATGGCTGACTGAAAGTCAGCCGGTGACACGTTTGATACTTGGACATAACAAAGGCTTGAACAGCAGGAGGAACAGCAGAATATTCACGTTTTATAAATCATTTGGTTTTATTGTCGTGAATTCATAGTCAAAGGCTTCTCTTCTCCGTGGAATATTCTTTCTCGCTAACTTAACCAAGGCTTCTCCTGCACGCCTGTCTGGGTTTGACAGGTCAGTTTCTCCAGTTTTTTTTGTTTTTTTTTTACTTTATATTGTGATTAGAGGGATTTACTGTAATCTTAAGGCTCTACACATTTGAAAAAAAAAATAGGCAAAAGATATTTCAGATAATTTTCCATCTGAAAGCCAGTAAAACCTTGATTGTTTTCCTTGGTCAACTGTATAAATATGCATAAAGATTTAAAGAGAATCCTGAGACTGTCGGATCCAGCACCATGATAAAGTCTTATGTCACAGTGTTAAGGGGGAACAATCCCAAACACAAGACAATCCACTTTAATACTTAACCACATTGATTAAAAACGCCTGCAGCTATTCTCTGATAAGGCAAGATCCCCCTCACTACCATGGCTCATAGACTGACAACTCAGTTACACTTTAATAACCCCATCTGCAAATGAAGTTCAGATGACTCAAATTTACATCACAAAGTTCAAATGTATAAACTATCACGAACACTTAAGACGATTTTTTTTCATTAATGCGCAATTACAATAATGAAATAATTATTCTGCAAAACAAATGTATGTAATTATATGTAAGTGATTATATGTATGTAATTACATGTTTAAATAATATATTGGGCATGGCTCATGTTTAAATTAAACACAATACTGTTGGGTCTGCTTTTGATTTTCAAACTCTAATTTTCAAAGCAAAGTACTGTGGAGACAATGTGGATTATTCTTGTACGACCTCCCAAGTCCAGACCAAGTCATTAGGCAGAGCAAGTCCAAGTCAGGTTGCTAGTCCAAGTCAAGACCAATGGGGCCAGAACCTGTGTAAAGACTGACACCAGTCCAATTAAACACCATGACTGTAACTGTTGCGGTCTACCATGGTAGTAAATACTTAGATTAATAATGATAAAAATCACAGGTCACAATGTGACCTTTGCACACCAAAAAATTTTTTTTCCACATACAGTGCATCCCCTTCACTTTACCCACATTTTGTTATGTTACAGCCTTATTCCGAAATGGATTAAATTCCTTTTTTTTCTCATCAATCTACATACAATACCCCATAATGACAAAGCGAAAAAGGTTTTGTAGAAATTTTTGCAAATGTATTAAAAAAAAAAAACTGAAATATTGCATGTACGTAAAGTGGCGGGTAACTGAGCTCAAATCTGTGTGGGATACCCATACCCCAGGAAAGCACATCAGTAACCACCCAGCCAATTCTGTATGATTAAAAATGTTGCGAAGTATATAAAACAAAGCTTCAAAAACGTGTAAAAATCTGCAACGTCCACTGGTTTCAGACTCTGGGGGCGTGGCACCGAAAGGAAGACGGCGACGTCGCCAAGGAAGCCAATCAAAAAAATCAAGAAAGGAAAACAGGAAAAATACCCAAAAACGGTCTAACTCCGCAAATCAGTTCTATACATGGTTCAACACATCAACTGCAATACATCTCCCACATTTATAAAGTATTTTGAAGCAAATCTATCAATTTGGTTACCCTGCTCTTTAAGTATTTACAGCCTTTACTCAGTACTTGGTTGAGGCACCCTTGGCAGCAATTACAGCCTCAAGTCTTCTTGGGTATGAAGCTACAAGCTTGGCACACCTATATTTGGGGTATTTCTCCCATTCTTCTCCGCAGATCCTCTCGAGCTCTGTAAGGTTAGATGGGGAGCGTCGTTGCACAGCTATTTCCAGAGATGTTCAATGGGGTTCAAGTCTGGGCTCTGGCTGGGCCAATCAAGGACATTCACAGACATGTCCCGAAGCCACTCCTTTGTTGTCTTGGCTGTGTGCTTAGGGTCGTTGTCGTGTTGAAAGGTAAACCTTCGCCCCAGTCTGAGGTCCTGAGTGCTCTGGAGCAGGTTTTCATGAAGGATCTCTCTGTACTTTGCTCCATTCATCTTTCTCTCGATCCTGACTAGTCTCCCAGTTCCTGCCGCTGAAAAACATCCCCACAGCATGATGCTGCCACCACCATACTTCACTGTAGGGATGGCATTAGCAAGGTGATGAGAGGTGCCTGGTTTCCTCCAGACGTGACGTTTGGCATTCAGGCCAAAGAGTTCAATCTTGGTTTCATCAGACCAGAGAATCTTGTTTCTCATGGTCTGAGAGTCCTTTAGGTGCTTTCTGGCAAACTCCAAGCAGGCTGTCATGTGCCTTTTACTGAGCAGAGGCTTCCATCTGGCCACTCTACCTTAAAGGCCTGATTGGTGGAGTGCTGCAGAGATGGTTGTCCTTCTGGAAGGTTCTCCCATCTCCACAGAGGAACGCTGGAGCTCTGTCAGAGTGACCATCGGGTTCTTGGTCACCTCCCTGACCAAGGCCCTTCTCCCCCGATTGCTCAGTTTGGCTGGGTGGCCAGCTCTAGGAAGAGTCCTGGTGGATCCAAACTTCTTCCATTTATGAATGATGGAGACCACTGTGCTCTTCGGGACCTTCAAAGCTGTAGAATTTTTTTTGTACCCATACCCTTCCCCAGATATGTGCCTCGATACAATCCTGTCTCAGAGGTCCACACACAATTCCTTTGACTTCATGACTTGGTTTCTGCTCTGACTTGCACTGTCAACAGTGGGACCTTATATGGACAGGTGTGTGCCTTTCCAAATCATGTCCAATCAATTGAATTTACTACAGCTCGACCCCAATCAAGATGTAGAAACATCTCAAGGATGATCAGTGGAAACAGGATGAACCTGAGCTCAATTTTGAGTGTCATAGCAAAAGGTGTGAATACTTATGTACATTGCAATATTTCAGTTTTTTTATTCTTAATAAATTTGCAAAAATGTCTACAAAACCTTTTTCACTTTGTCATTATGGGGTATTGTGTGTAGATTGATGAGGAAAAAAGGAATTTAATCAATTCTGGAATAAGGCTGTAACATAACAAATGTGGGGAAAGTGAAGGGGTGTGAATACTTTACAGATGCACTGCATATAGTATCGCTGCTCAAAGGTCAAAGTGAGTTTAGACCATTTCA
This sequence comes from Lampris incognitus, assembly GCF_029633865.1. Lineage (NCBI taxonomy): Eukaryota > Metazoa > Chordata > Actinopteri > Lampriformes > Lampridae > Lampris > Lampris incognitus. The sequence continues at coordinate 30,472,025 of NC_079217.1, read as the reverse complement.
GGAACCAGTGCAGAAGTCACCACCTAGGGCATCAATGTCTTGTTACCATACAGGCAACATAGTTACACCACTTTAATAATGCAAACGGAGAAGCGAGAGAGTAATCACCAACTCAGAAGTGCCCAGGTGCTTTTTGCTTTTCCCCAACACAATGACACTGAGCCCCCCGCCCCCAATACACACACACACACACACACACACACACACACATTAATTTCGGGCATATCTAAGGGGGTATTACTGTATCTTGGGGTCTCAGCCTCTCCTAGCCCACCCCATAACTCAAACCCTTGTTTTTCGGTGGGCTCTACCCTTGTCTCAACATCGTCACTCTTCCACTTTTTTCAAAATTGCTTTTCTTGCTATTCTTTTTTTAATATAGTCAAAAGTATTCTCCTCACATGCTCCAGGCAGCGATATGAAAAATTATCAATTTGTAATGTGGCTCAGAGTTGGATTTAATGCTTCAGCCAGCCACGCTCCTTTCTAAGATTAATGACATCAGACAGGTCCAGAGCAACGAGGGAAACAATCCTGATTGTGTCAGAAAGGATATTACATTGACACATCCCACATCTGACAGCTAATGTGTTCTGCTTTAGAGGTGAGCGCTAACGCTTCAGCGGCACGACTCTGAATCCCATCATACGGCTCTAAACATACAGAGGCACTCCATAGAAACATGTATGCTAACTTGAAATATGAAAAATGGTATGTTGGTGTTATTATTCTGATATTATATTCTAATAAGAATATTATATATTATAAATATAATATTATATTATAATACTGGGTGGCACGGTGGTGCAGTGGTTAGCGCAGTCGCCTCACAGCAAGAAGGTCCTTGGTTCACGCCCTGGGGTAGTCCAACCTTGGGGGTCGTCCCGAGCCGTCCTCTGTGTGGAGTTTGCATGTTCTCCCCGTGTCTGCGTGGGTTCCCTCCAGGTGCTCTGGTTACCTCCCACAGTCCAAAGACATGTAGGTCAGGTGAATCAGCCATACTAAATTGTCCCTAGGTGTGAATATGTATGTGTGTGTATGTGTATATATGTGTGTCGGCCCTGTGATGGACTGGCGGCCTGTCCAGGGTGTCTCCCCACCTGCCGCCCAATGACTGCTAGAATAAGCTCCAGCAACCCAGCGACCAGGATAAGCGGTTTGAATAATGAATGAATGAAAATTATAACTGTTATTTTATTACTAGTCTTATGCAATTACATGAAATGAAATGACAAATAAAGTGTTCCTGATTCCTGATTATGAGATTTCCTATTAAAGAGATCCTTGAGTAGGAAAAGAATGAGGTAAAAAGACAAGGTCGGGATGTCTTGGCATGCCAATAATGACAGATTTGTTAACGCATCAATAATAACATTCAAAGAGTGGAAGTAAATTATGACATTACGATACATACTAAAAAAAAAAAAAAATTGAAAAGACAGGATAGTTACTCTTAGTTTTTACTTTGTTAAACAGCTGCAATTTGAAAAGAAGTTATTATGAAGTAGTGGTTATGATGACTAAAATATATGCTAGTTCTTATGCAATATAAGAACTTTGGTTGTTATATTGTAAGGTTAGTATCTAAGCTCTGGATATAGATATATATCCGTTTCCATTTCTTCCTGTCCTCTGCATCTCCCTCTGTCACACCAGCCACCTGCATGTCTTCCCTCACCACATCCATAAACCTCCTCTCTGGCCTTCCTCTTTTCCTCTTCCCTGGCAGCTACATATTCAGCATCCTTCTTCCAATATACCCTGCATCTCTCCTCCACACATGTCCAAGCCGTCTCAATCTTGCCTCTCTTGCTTTGTCTCTAAACCATCCAACTTGAGTGGTCACTCTAATATAATCATTCCTAATCCTGTCCTTCTTCATCACTCCCAATGAAAATCTTAGCATCTTCAACTCTGCCACCTCCAGCTCTGCCTCCTGTCTTTTCGTCAATGCCACTGTCTCCAAACCATATAACATAGCTGGTCTCACAACCATCTTGTAAACTTTCCCTTTAACTCTTGCTTGTACTCTTCTGTCACAAATCACTCCTAACACTCTTCTCCACCAACTCCACCCTGCCTGCACTCTCTTATTCTCCTCTCTTGCGCACTCCCCATTACTTTGAACAGTTGACCCAAAGTATTTAAACTCATATGCCTTCTTCGCCTCTACTCCTTGCATCCTCACCATTCAACTGTCCTCCCTCTCATTCAGACATAGGTATTCTGTCTTGCTTCTACTGGCTTTCATTCCTCTTCTCTCCAGTGCATACCTCCACCTCTACAGGCTCTCCTCAACCTGCACCCTACTTTGGCTACAGATCACCATGTCATCCGTAAAAATCATAGTCCACGCAGACTCCTTCCTGATCTCGTCTGTCAACCTGTCCATCACCATTGCAAACAAGAAAGGGCTCAGAGCCGATCCTTGATGTAATCCCACCTCCACCTTGAACCCATCTGTCATTCCAGCTGCACACCTCACCATTGTCACTCTTCCCTCATATATATCCTGCACCACTCCTACATACTTCTCTGCAATTCCTGACTTCCTCAAACGATACCACACCTCCTCTCTCAGTGCCATGTCATATGCTTTCTCTAGATCCACAAAGTCTTCCTTCCTCTGTTCTGATGACACACCAAGGACCTTCCTAGCTGTCTCCCTCACTATTTCTGCAGTGGTTGCCCAGCCATCTGGCAACTCTTCACTACCACCCAGTGCCTGTCTTAACTCCTGCCTGAACTCCACACAACAGTCTTCCTTCTTCAACTTCCACCATTTAATCTTTGGCTGTGTCTTCACTCGCTTCCTCTTCTTGGTCTCCAAAGTCATCCTACAGACCACCATCCGATGCTGCCTAGTTACGTTCTCCCCTGTCACCACCTTGCAGTCTCCAATCCCTTTCAGATCACGCCTTCTACCTAAGATATAGTCCACCTGTGTGCACTTTCCTCCCTCTTCTATGTCACCCTGTCTTCCTCCCTCTTGTTGAAATATGTATTCACCACAGCCATTTCCATCCTTTTCGCAAAAATTCATCACCATCTGTCCTTCCACATTTCTCTCCTTGACACCATACCTACCCATCACCTCCTCATCACTTCTGTTCCCTTCACCAACATGCCCATTGAAGTCCACTGCAATCACCACTCTCTCCTCCTTGGGTACATTCCCCACCACTTCATCCAACTCACTCCAGGATTCTTCTTTCGCTTCCATTGCACACCGAACTTGTGGGGCATATTCGCTGATAATATTCATCAATACACCTTCAATTTCCACCTTCATACTCATCACACTGTTCGACACTCTCTTCACCTCCAGCACACTTTTGACATACTCTTCCTTCAGAATTACCCCTACCCCATTTCTCCTCCCATTCGCACCATGGTAGAAGTGTTTGAACCCAACATTGATGCTCCTGGCCTTACTCCGCTTCCACATGGTCTCTTGCACACACCGTATACCTACCTTTCTTCTTTCCATCATATCAGCCGGCTCTCTCCCTTTACCAATCATACTGCCAACATTCAAAGTCCCGATTCTCACCTCCACACTCCTACACTTCCTCTTCTCCCGCTGCCTCTGGACATGCCTTCCCCCTCTCCTTCTCTTTCGTCCAACAGTAGCATAACTTCCACCGGTACCCTGCTGGCCAACAGTACCGGTGGCGGTCGTTGGTAACCCGGGCCTCGACTGATCCGGTATGGAAGTCCAATTTATTATCCGTATATTTTATTTGGCAAAGATGTTATGCCGGATGCCCTTCCTGATGCAACCCTCCCCATTTATTCGGGCTTGGGACTGGCACTAAGAATGCACTGGCTTTTGCATCCTCAGTGGCTGGGTTGTGGCATTTCATTAGTCTTGGTGGAAAATAACTACAGGAAATTAATTTTTTAACACATGCAAGAAGAGTAAAAGTATATGTATTTGTTTAAACACAAACAACTTCCTCCAACAATTCACACAATTAGTGGTGAAGTGCCATTAATGTATAAAGATGTGCAATAAGACTGAAGATGTTATCCATAAAGCAAGCCTCAGCATAGTCAAGTAAGCCCCCTCTGTTCTGCAGTCGACCGACTGGTGCAACATATTCTGTTTCTACAATGAGAGCTTAGCTGTGCATTTACTGACCCCAAGTTATGTTCAAAAATACAAAGGAACAAGTGGTGCTAAACACAGTCAGGACTGGTTTGTAATGAAGTACAAGTGAAGGCATTATGTATTTAGAATACAGAAATTAAACATCTGTATTCAGCCTGTGTACTGTTTCGAAAACCAGTATCCATATAATCGTTACTTCATAAATTTTGAGGAGAATACTTTTAGAATACTTCCGTCCAAATCAGTGTTGGTGGTATGGGTGGGACAATGTGTTCATGTTTCTTTGTGGATTGGCTTAATCTGCAGTCTGCAACTCAGCAACATAAAACATGTGGAAAACATGTAATTGATTGCAATAGATCTACTCAATGTGTCCTAGTTCATATAGTGCATTTGTTTGTTGTGTGTCTGTGTGCAGTTCCAGTGTGTACATTTGTGCTGCTCTGTCATAACCTACTTTTCATTTATGTCACATGATAATAACAGTAATAACAACTGAAAAGCCTCCCATGGTGAAACTTATACTCCCTGGCATTGGCCCTGCTCTTAAGTAGTCAAGCCTCTACTTCTCCATGTTTCCCCACCTCAGAAAACTATGATTTTTTTTCCAAATCATTGCATGCACACCTGCTACATGCGCCACAAGTCAGTAGAGCAAAACAGTAATTGGCAGGTGGTCAACAACTATATTGACATATTATATATACATATATCCCACGCGTGCCTTTTGAAGATGCCGTTTGTAAATGTAATCTGAATAAGTTACTCTTAAGTATTGTAACCGAATAAGTTACTGATTACATTTAGAAAAGTGTATTCAGTATTCAGGCTCTAAATACTTTTTCATGTTTTCTGCCTAAACCTGAACACAACAGACCCTGCTCCTCGACCCAGGTACTATGACCACGATCAGTCTTCCAAACAATGCATTTTCCCCCCTTTTTTCTCCCCAATTCTACTTGGCCAATTATTCCACTCTTCCGAGCCATCCCGGTTGCTGCTCCACCCCCTCTACCAATCTGGGGAGGGCAGCAGACTACCACATGCCTCCTCCGATACATGTGGAGTCACCAGTCACTTCTTTTCACCTGACAGTGAGGAGTTTCTCCAGAGGGACGTAGCATGTGGGAGGATCACACTATTCCCCCCAGTTCCCCTCCTCCCCGAACAGGAGCCCCAACCGACCAGAGAAGGTGCTAGTACAGCAACCAGGACACATATCCACATCCGGCTTCCCACCCGCAGACACGGCCAATTGTGTCTGTAGGGATGCCCAACCAAGCCGGAGGTAACACGGGGATTCGAACTGCCGATCCCCATGTTGGTAGGCAATGGAATAGACCGCTGCGCCACCCGGGTGCCCCAAAACAATGCATTTATCTCTGTAGCAATGGATAGAAATATATCTTTGAAATAGACAGTTAAACATTTTGGTGTCATTTTGAAGTATATTGAACCATTTGTAACCACCAGTGCTTAAACATGATTTTGACCTTTTTGTGACCTGAACCCAAATAACTCCAAAATGTATTCAGGTCATCTAGAGACCATTTTCCCCATTTGTCCTGACAATGTCATATTATTTGCTGCAGGATTTTATATTTTTCAGTAAAGTTGTTGACAACCCAGGAAAAATGCACTGAAAACAACCTTGGGGTCAGGGTAACAAAGAAGCTCCTTCAAAGAAACTCCAAGAAAATACCTCTGATAATTGCCATTGACCACACTGTGTCTTATTGCCCATCCAGTTAGTTTTTTATATATATATATATATGGGGATGTACCATAAAGAGTTAAAATAAAATATCCTAAACGTTTTCAAAAGAATGAGCGTGACTAAGTGCTACCAAGCAATACTAGGTGGCTACCACCATGTGAGGTTCAAAGGAAGAGCCCTGAAAGAAGGATTGTGGTATACAACAAGCCAAGCACTGAAGCACAGCTCACTGGGAACACAAAAGAGACTAAAAATGTGCGTCTACTTTTTTTTTTCTTTTGTTAGAAAAAAATCAATCTGTACAATGGAGTAAATCCACATACCAGAGGAGTCCAAGAGTTCAAGTATGTCTCTGGTTTTTCCAAGGCTATACTGTTCATATTTGAGCATTAGGTGGTGCCTTTGTGCTTTCTACAAGAACTTAAAAGCTAATTCATTATTTTGTCTCTGTATTGAAAACAATTAATTATGTAGACTGGTATGACAAATGACAAATTTAGATTACATATTAGGCCTTAAAGAGTCTCAGTTTTAAATGTTATTTAACTTTATTGACTTATTGATTAAATGATCAATTAGTTTTTAGATGATCATCAGTTAGTATTTAGATGATCAGTTAGTTGTTAGATGACTAGGAAGGCAGACTGTGCACACTGTGGGCAATATCAACACACCAATCTACTCATATACAGTGTTGCTTGAAAGTTTGTGAACCCTCCAGACAAGGTCACTGTTTTTGTCAAAAACATTAAAATAAGCTTATTACACATACATCCAAATCCCAATTTGTAAAGCACACCTTCCAAATAATGGACACACACACAAAAAGAGATATATTTTCATTATTTAATTCAACAAAGGTGGTTTATTTCACAAAAACTGAAAATTTAACATGTGCAAAAGTATGTGAACCCTTGTATTAGTAGCTTGTGGCTCCTCCTCTTGAGGCCATTACTTCAACCAAACGTCTTCTGTAACCACTAACCAGTCTCTCGCATCTGCTTATGGGGATTTTTGCCCACTCCTCCTTGCAGAACTCAGCCAGTTGAGAGAGGTTGGAGGGACATCTGGTATGTACCAACTTCTTCAGGTCTCGCCACAACATTTCAATTGGATTAAGGTCCGGACTTTGACTGGGCCAATCCAGAGTACGAATCCTCTTTCTCTGAAGCCATTCCTTTGTAGTTTTGCTGGAATGCTTTGGGTCATTGTCTTGTTGCATAATCCATTTTCGTCCCAGCTTCAACTCTCTGACTGATGGCAGGAGATTCTGGTCAAGAATTTGTTGATATGCCGGAGAATTCATGGTTCCTTGGATAATATGGAGTCGTCGAGGTCCAGAAGCAGAAAAGCAGCCCCAGACCTTCACATTTCCACCACCATGCTTCACTGTTGGGAGGAGGTTCTTTTCTTCATATGCAGTGTTGGCCTTTCTCCAAACATGTTGGTTTTGATTGTGACCAAATAATTCTATTTTGGACTCGTCTGTCCAGAGAATGGACTTCCAGATGGCCTCTGGTTTGTCCAAGTGCTCTCTGGCAAAGTTGAAACGGGCAGCTTTGTTCTTTTTTGAGAGCAGAGGCTTCCTTCTAGCAACCCTCCCATGAATGTCATGGTGATTCAATTTTCGTCTGATTGTAGAAGCATGCACATTTGTCCCAGATGCTACCAGAGAGGTCTGCAACTCTCTAGAGGTGATGTGTGGGTTGGCCTTTACCTGATTTATTATTGTTCTGGTGCTTCTGGGTGATAGTTTTGATGGGCGTCCACTTCTAGGCAGAGTTGCTGTCATGTTGAAGGCCCTTCATTTGTAAATTATTTGTCTTACAGTGGATGGATGGAGCTGGAATCTTTTGGAGATGGTCTTATAGCCCTCCCCAGACTGATGGGCTGTCACTACTCTCTTCTTCATGTCCTCGGATATTTCCTTTGCTCTCGGCATTGTTGATTTGTATGAGACCACAGTGGTTTGGTTGGTTTCCTCTCTCTTTTAATTAGTGCAGGCCAAACCCTTTCCCAAGGATATCTCATTTCATTGGTCTGCTTAAATGGTTAATTAAGCACCCAAATGTGTTTCACCACAGTCTGTTACCTGCTTGACTTAACCAATGCAGCTGGGGTTTCACTTACTTTTGCACATACACTAATTCCATGTTTCATGTAGTTTTTGGGCTACTTAAACAAGTCCCACTAAACAAGTACATGCAATTGATAAACATATATCTGACATTTCATACATAAAAACTGGTGATGATAAAATAAGAAAATCATGGTAAAACAACAGAAACATCTAAACTGCTCAAGGGGTTCACATACTTTCAAGCAGCACTGTATTTTCGGAATGTGTGTGTGTGTGGTGTTAGTGTGTGTGTGTGTGTGTTAGTTAGTGTAGATAGCGGGACCGAAAACTAAAGCACTTATGATCCTAATTCTTTTTGGAGGTGGTAGGTATTGTCTCAGAGAGTAAGGGAAAAATCCCAGAAAAATAAAATTATGCATAATTACGCATAAATATGCAAAATATGCATTTTTCTAAAAATGGATAAAAAAAACCACTTTTCTCGGCATTTCAGATGATTCTGAGCATCTTTGATTTTTTTCACCTATATAAAAAAAAATTTCTGGGACTTAGGTTTTGGCATTATGCAAAATATATGCATTTTTGCAAAAATGCACTTATGATCCTAATTTTTTTTGAGGTGGTAGGTATTGTTCCAGAGAGGACCAGAAAAATAGCAGACAATTAAAATATAATTATAATAATTATGCATAATTATGCAAAATATGCATTTTCTAAAAATGGCTAAAAACCACTTTTCTCGGCATTTCAGATGATTCTGAGCATTTGGGGGGAGGGAGTTGGAGTGGGGGGGGTTTAGGGTCAGGGGGAAGGCGGTTAGCTGGCAGGATGAAGAGGAAGGAGATTTCGATGGGTGGATAACCAAACCGCTACATTGTACCGGGGTTCTTCTAGTATAGATTATAATTTATTAAAGGTTGAAGTTCCAACTCTTTTAGATTTACTCAGTGGACGATGGACTTTTTTTTTTTTTTTTTGCAGACCTTGCTTCGGGATGGTCGGAGGGAAAGCACAGTGAGCACGCTTTACTTGTCACCCTCCAACATTGAGACAGGCCAGCAGATCATCTGTAAGGCTACCAACAAGGCAATCCCCAATGGCAGGGAGACCAGTGTCACAATAGACATCCAACGTAAGTATGCTGCTTCTTTAACTCCATCTCTGTCTATTTAATCCTCTTCATTGTGACCCACCACCTCTCTCAATCACCAATAAATTATTGTTTGTTTCGCAAAGTTCCTCAGCAAGTGATCAGTGTACATGTAAAATGTTATCTGACATGTTCACTGTTCATTAGTCAGTCAGTGCTATTTTCCACATGTAGCTGTCACACAGGCATATGTGACAATCCCTCTGTAAGCATCTTGGACTCATTTTAGGCTCTAATGGATATTTACAATTGGCTCCCATTTTGCTGGATGGATGAGGAATCCCTTTTTGATTCGTGTGATGAAATGTTTGAGGGGCTGTTCTTCCAAAATGAATGGGCTTTTTTTCTTTCTTTTTTTTTAGTCCAACTACCTCTCTACTCCGGCACTATGTAAATATGCCCACCTCTTTTATTTCTTTACATGTGCCATCAATCTATGTGATGAGAGCATGGATCATGGATAATTCCCCTCCAAAATAGGCAAAGTAAGCCCAGCGTGCAAAGCACATCAAGCTCAATTGTCAGGGATTTTTTTTTTCAATCAAGAAGTGTTCACAGTGAGAGAGGGGCTCTGAAAAAAAAATTGCATCACTCATACCCTCCTTCAACACCATTAAGTATGACTAATAAGCTGAAAATGCCATTTAGAGAGCCATTACAACTGACGGCCATTTTTTTAAATGACATATGCCACAAGAGGTGTGTTCCAGCATGGCAAGAGTGGACCAACTCAAGCGGGAATGTAGTAAAGATTAAACACTGTTGGCCTTTGCAGCCATTGTAGCTTGTCCACATCTTTTCTCTTAGTTTGGTTGTTTTATAGAATGGCATCGCTAACTCTACCTACATGTAACATGATTTGAGGTTAATACATGCTCTTGAATGCTTTATTTAGCAAAGTGAGTGCCATGGAGTCCAATTAACATTCGAATTAGTATTGGGCTCCTTATATAAATAAAACTATCAAAACATTCATTACATTATGAGCAACAGCTGAGCCAACAGGTTAATGTGCAAGCTGTGTCCCATTTACCATACCTACTCTTAAACTCCCCTCCAAACCCACAGTCACCTCCTCCTTAGCCCCGACAGGTAAAATAGATCATCTCAGTTTATTTAGTTGTGCTTTTTATCATTTGAACAACTCTGAATGCTGACTGGAATGACACTGTTTTGGTCTCAGTAGATTTTAGGAACTGTCTTGCATGCTTATCTTAAATAGAAATACTGAAAAAAATACAAACGTTGAGGCATGTTTGCTGGCTAATTTGTGTCTAAAAAGTAACTAATTAATTTCATCATCAGAAAAGTGAGTAATCCATGCTGGCCAGTTAGGTGACTGGTGTTACTCCTGTAATGCTCACCACCAATATGTATGAATGTAGAAATAATTAGCAAAATGCAAATGCGGTCACCTCACAGCAAGAAGGTCCTGGATTCGAGCCCCGGGGTAGTCCAACCATGGTGGGTCATCCCGGGTCATCCTCTGTGTGGAGTTGGCATGCTCTCTCCGTTTCTGCGTGGGTTTCCTCCGGGGGCTTCGGTTTCCTCCCACAGTCCAAAGACATGTAAGTCAGGTGAATTGGCCATACTAAATTGTCCCTAGGAATGAATGGGTGTGTGTGTGTGTGTGTGTGTGTTGGCCCTGTGATGGCCTGGCTGCCTGTCCAGGGTGTCTCCCCACCTGCCGCCCAATGACTGCTTGAATAGGCTCCAGCATCCCTGTGACCCTGAGAGCAGGAGAAGTGGTTACGTAAATGGATGGATGGGTTCTGTTTCCAAAGCAGTAATTATTAACACATATCTTTTGCATGTGGTAGTTTATTGGACTTGTTGTTAAATTTGGAGTAATTTGTTTAGAAATCTGGCAGCCACTTGAAGAAATACAGGGTGTACTGTAAAGAAGGTGAACCCATAGTAGAACCCAGCCATGCACAGCTCTGTTTCTCGATTGTTACAAGCAAAACAGGTGTTGGATGAATAATTGATGGAGCATCGGCAAGGTGGAGGGCAGCAGACATTGGTCCTCCTCCCTCTCGGGGTGCAGCTAGCTGCTGCATAGGCCTGGCTAGTGCACTACCCCATCCACGGGGGGCAGTGTCCAGGGACAAGCTGGTCATAAATATTGATGAGATGCAGCTTTTGGCATATAGAGATGGGGTGTACTCGGTAAGCAAGAGTAGTAGAGCGTCGACAAAAATCAGACATTGTCACTGGACACACACCACAGACGGGCTCATGCGAAGGCACAAAGGAGATGCATGCTTATGTAGGATTGGACATGTGCATGCACACATACACACACTTGCATCCAGAAAAAAAAAACAGTCATTCAAATTTGGATTTGTCTCCACATCGTTTTATATCTTCTCTTATAGCTCCTATCTTATCTCCTCCTTGTCTCCCTTATCAAAACTTGGTAGCCAGTGCATGGCTAAGCATTTAAGAGGATATTGTGTACAACTATGCCTCCCTCAAATCTTGAGGGGTGCTTAAATCTTATGCCTACAAAATAATCTTGTGAGGCCTACATGCTGAAATAACATGTAGGCATGACTAGCCATCGTCATGCTATAGTTTCAGATAGACAGTGTATGGTGGTGTTAGACTATTTGAAAGTCATCAAATAATGTATAGTAGGTAAAGAGATTACTTGTTCAAAAAAAAAAGAAAAGAAAAAAGCTTATTCCTGTTTGCTTTTGCATGTCCAGGTCTCAGATGTCATTTATTGCTGTGCTTGTGTGCTGTGACAAATATTCAAGGATCAATGGTAGTTAGTCTCTTGCTAATGGCTGCTGTTTGTTCAAATAGGACCCCTCTGTGAACCTGATCTGGTGTGTCTTTGACACAGTGCTGCACACTAAAACCCCTTCTGTTCTTCCAAGATTTGATTGAGTTGTTATTTCTCTGCTAAGGAAAAAGTCTCTCTAGGTCTTTGGGTATTAAGCTCTGTCTGGTCCAATCTGTTGGATTTGAGTAGAAGCAACTGAGAACATAGAATAATAGACTGGAATCAGTCCCCTTTATTTATGTATGGCTGAAAATCTGACACCGAGTGTGTGTGTGTGTGTGTGTGTGTGTGTGTGTGTGTGTGTGTGTGTGTGTTTTAATTTTGTTTAATTATTATATGTTTAAATGTACATATAGAAATTTAATGCTAATTAGCTTAATTACTAAATTGTATTAATTCGACTACCTTCACTTATAGTTTTGCATTACTTTGCCCCAAAAATCTTGTAGATTATTCATACAATGTATATCTACCAGATCTAATGTTACTTTCCCAACACCTGATCCTCTAGAAAAAGGGATATCCAGAACGAATGACAGTCCTAAATTCACTAACTAGTATAGTCATCTCAGTTTGGATTTCACAGTGTGGAACAGAGATTCTCATGTCCATACTTTGCAGACATATTTGTACTCAAACAACTGGGATTACTGTTATTTTAGGTCATTGTGATACAGTGGCTCCCAACCCTGTGCAGACTTGTGCATTTCTGTGCTGTCCCCATTTACACATATGTGTAGTTGCTTGCATGTCCCAGGACGAACATTGTAAATTTTAATTTATTTGTAATGACAGTCATTTCCCTCTAGAGTCAGCTGTTTCACTATTCACTCAGGAAGAATGGTAATGTTAGTGGTGACAAAAGCAGCCGAAATTATTCCAGACTTAATGCACTTTGAAATATTCCTCCTCCCATACACCTATTAACAAATGAGTCCTGTTCAGTCTTGGTCTCAGCCTTTGGGCAGCTCAGATGAGAGTATTTTAAATGCTACCCAGCACAGCTCACATCACTTTAAATTCTAATGCATTTCACAACAGCATTTTAACTTTATCATCACTTTAATACTCATAATAACCACCTCAGCATTTTCTGCGCAACAGAAGTTCATATAAGAGTTATCTGACCCCAGGGTTAGGTAAATTAGCATCTAAATACAGTAAGTACGTGTGGTGTTGCCAAAACGAGAGGGATTAAGAGCCAAAAGAGGTGACTGAGGACCCTGGATAGACTGCTGACTTTAGTTGTCCAAACCAGTCCATTAGCTATCTTTAATTATTTGATAGCAAAGGGCTAGCCACCGCCTTATGCTGTGTTCTGCTGCCACAAGACTTTGGACTTTAACTTACATTGTGCCCTTCAGACTTTTAGTTCAAGTAAACATCTCAACAACAAACCATTCTTGTCAAATTGAAGTTTGATACCTTTAATTTTTGTGTCTGTGTTCCTGCCTGCTTCCAAAAAAAAAAAAAATCTCACAAATTCAGATATTTACTTTCCAGCTGCATGTCTGCAGAGCTTTGACCCACATAGAAACATCCTTTCATACACACAGGAGGACAAGTCAAGCAAAGGGGAACAGAAGAACAATGGGGGGGGAGCAGCGAACGATCCTTACGTGTTTGCATTACAAATAAGCTGAGCCATGTGGGAGGAAAATGAATGGCATTTGTTCAGACTAATTGATAAAGAACATGCAGATGTGCAGGGTGGGGGGTTGGTTGCAGGCCTAGTTAGCTATATGCTCTTGCTGCTTAATCAAGCAGCTAATGGCAAATTCCTATGAGAAAGAAAGAAAAGGGGAGAGAGAGAAGGGAAGATACTGTACGTCTGAGAAAATGTCTGAAAGAAAAGAAAATGATTCAAACATAAAGGAAGAGCTCAATATTTAGTGCACCCCAGATAAAACAACATAATTCCCCCAGGGAAAAAAACTAAACAAAAACATTAATATGCAACTTATTTGCAGTTCACAAAAAGCATGGCGTTTCCAAAACATGTTGGCTGAAAACGTTTTGCCACACACCTACATATGATTGTGCGTCAACAACGTAGTGCAACGTGCATGGATAAGTAGACACGTTGGTCCTTGACTAACGGATCGGACCCTTTAGTCGACTGGTTAACGTTGTCGCTTGCAGAGTGGGAGATACGAGATCACGTCCCGGCTGTGGTGGTTCCTGGACTGCCCCCCGAATTCGCTACATTGGGGGCACTTACGCTTCCAGTGGCCTTACGGTCTCACCATCCCACTTCTGGCACCAATGTAGCGAATTCGGGGGGCAACCACAGGAACCGTCGCCACAGCCGGGACGCGAACCCGTATCTCCCACTCCGCAAGCGACAAACCAGTCGACTACCCTTTAGTCGAGCGGTTAGGGATGTCTCCCGCGGTGCGGGCGATACGGGTTCGCGTCCTGGCCGCGGCAGTTCCTGTGGTTGCCCCCCGAATTCACTACAGTATCAAAAGTTTTTTTTTTCGTTTTGTTTTTTAATATTACTTTACAGATGGTTAAATTTAGGTATTAAGACAGAGATGTTTAAATGTATTTATTAATTTTTTGGGGGGATTTTTCTCCCAATTTTCTCCCGACCGCTTCCGGCATGGGAAGATGACAGCGCGAATTCAGGTTCGCAGCAGCCGCACCCAATACCGTTGTTTGAAAATGGTGGCGCGAATTCAAATTTGCAGCGGCCTGACCCAGTATTGCCAATACAGTGTATTTGTCCACGTCTTCGTCTACGTTTTTGTCTTTGTTTGTTGGCTGGGAGAGCTTGGTCTGCTGCACTGTTGGCCCAGGGACCGCAGCCTTTGCCCGGAGCTGCACCCGAGGAGGTAACACCCAGGGCGGTCTAACAGGACATGGAAGCGGGGCAGGCTAAGCTAACTGCTAGCCCATGCAGACCAGCAGTTCCGATAACACCGAGGGCAGTCTGGTGGCAGCCTAACCTGGTGTTGACTGGTGTTTTTGATGTCGTCGTGTGGAGTGCAAGGAGGTGTGTCAAGGGTGTCTGGCTGGGAGAGTTGGCACTGGATCGGCTGGGAGGGCTTGGTCTGCTTCGTCCAGTTGCCACAGGGATAACGGCCCGTACCTGGAGCTGCGCCCGAGGAGGAAACACAGAGGGAAAACTTGACGGGGGGCTTAATCGGGGCAGGCTAGGCTAACTGCTAGCCCATGCAGACTGGCAGTTCCGACAGTCGTCCTGGTTGGTGTATGTTCCCTTGGACAGTGATTTTTTTTTTTTGTAGTTCTTGAATGTTTTTGTCTGTATGTTGCACTGCTGTGGGCTGGGGAAACGGCATTTCGTTTAATTTCATGTGCGCAAGTACATGAGGTGAAATGACAAATAAAGTGTTCCTGGTTCCAATTGTACTTGGCCAATTATCCCACTCTTCCAAGCCATCCCGGTCACTGCTCCACCCCCTCTGCCTATCCGGGGAGGGCTGCAGACTACCACATCCCTCCTCCGATACATTTGGAGTCGCCAACCGCTTCTTTTCACCTGACAGGAGTTTTGCTGGGAGGATCACGCTATTCACCCCAGTTCCCCCTCCGCCTGACCAACCAGAGGAGGTGCTAGTGCAGCGACCAGGACACATACCCACATCTGGCTTCCCACCCGCAGACACGGCCAATTGTGTATGTAGGGATGCCCGGCCAAGCAAGCCGGAGGTAACACAGGGATTTGAACCGGTGATCCTTGTGTTGTTAGGCAATGGAATAGACCACCAAGCCACCCGGACGTCCTGGGAGATGGTTAAATTTAGGTACAGTTTGGTGTGGCTAAGGTTCGGTTAAGGATCTGGGAGATTGATCATAAATCATAATTGTGTTTACTGTACCTTTCTAGTAATAAATTTCCATTTCCCATAGAATATTTCCTTTGTTTTTGTTTTTTCAGTAATCAACTCCTGCATTGGTCTGTTTTTTTCCTGGTTTAGTGGCTTTGAATGGAGTCACTGTGACCAGATGATCATTTGTTGTTTTAACTATACTGACTGCCAAAATTGGGCTTACTGCACTTTTGCTTGTTCCCCTGTTTAATTTGTTGTTGCACATGCCTCTAACATCCGTCAAAACAAACCCGACAGAAATGTTAATTAAAAGAAATATTAGGGCTTCCCAAAGTTCTCTTGTTGTGAACTCAGCTCTGCGTACCACCATGCTAAATGTGTATTTCTGAATAGACTCTCACTGAGGCACTATAAAGAATAAATTCCAACATAACAATAGAGCTTAAGGCCTAGGAACCTTTCTTTTCCAGGCCTGCCTTAATCCTTGGATGACCTGCAAGCATGATTTGTGATATGGATTTGTGTCATTATCTGGCTAATTTGGAATCCCTTTTCATGTGTGGTAGTGTTAGTGTTCTACCTGTTGCACACTTAGACTAATAGCAATTGAGATGAATTTTACTCTGGGCTATGATATGATTATTATTCAGTGCTCTGAGATGCCTGTAGGTGGACACAAATATATCTGCTAATTACTGACTCTATTGCAAGTACCTTTGGACAAAAGCGTCTGTTAAATGAGAAAAGTTAATGTGAAAATGAAAAGCGAAACGTCTGCTCGCACTGAATGGACTGAAGTAAATCTGTTCTCTGTGGCTCAATAAATCCTAAATAAGGTGCAGGACCTTAAGGGGTGCAATATTCTATACCCATCTCAAATAGTCCATTCCATCAACCAGGAGAAAGGGTGTCCATATTGCTGGGGCTATAAAGAACAAGCTCGTGCAGCTTCCTCATCCCTCTGAAGCAGTCAGCCCTTCCAAAGCTTGAGGCTGGTCCTTCTGGAGAACAGCTGTGTACAATGACCTGGAGAGATGGAAATTGAGCTTTAAGAAAGGGAAAGTGCCATTAATGTTGGCACTAACTCTAGAACACAGAGATGTTGGGGGATTGTTCCAAAAATGCCATCTGCTCTACGCTTTGAACTAACCGATCAAAAGCTGTGGACCAACTATAACCCCCCCCCCCCCATTCACACTGTTGTTTTCAGCAAAGCCATCATCAGTGTCGCTATCCCCCTATCCATTTATCAATCCATCCATCCATGCCTATACCATCATCCTCTACCTCTCTCTTGACAAATCGCAGGAATTAACGGGCTTGCACATTGATGTGCTGCCACCCGCCATTTCAAATGAGCTCAGCAGCTCATGCATTTATACATCAAATTGACAAACAGACTTCTTTATTAAACATATGTCTATCATCTTTGAAGGGTCAAAGATGGGACAAGTGACAGCTCTTGATCCACCTGCAGAGCTTCTCTTGGCAGACTTTTTGGGAGTTGTCATTCCTCTGACCCCATTTGGCTGACATCCTCAGCGGAGATGACACTATCTGCCAAACAGCTCATCTTAGAAATCAATGTAAAAGGTTTGCTACATCTTTTTCTTCAGAGGAAGTCATTGAGGTCTCGTTTAGGGAGTGTTGGCTGTTGCACCTTAATCACCCTAAAAGGATTCCTTACCCTGATTAGTAATGATAGAAATGACAGTAATGAGCTCCGGTGTCACAAGTAATCTCTTGGCAGGCACCAAAAAAAAGAAAGGAAAAAGAAAATTAAAGAGAATTACCATAGAACAGCCATTTTGGCAACAGGGCCGGTAGTTTAACTTGCTCATTACTGTGACTATGTGTCTAATACCGCTGCCACCACCTCCAGTTCGCTTTCTTTCCTTTTCTCTCTGGATCTCTCTTTTTGTTTTATTACCACCTCCTCTTCTGCCACATCTGTCAGTTTGCCCCTGGAGTTCTCCCTGCACATCTTTTTGTCCCCCTAATTAAGTGTAACTGTGGCTGAAACACCTACCTGGCTGCTAACACTGCTGCTCACAACTTGAATAGGTTTCCCGGTTTGTCATGACTCACACCCACGGGCACTGACATATGCACACATGCCCCACCACAACACAAACATGCACTGACACCAGCAAATACAGACATATGCGCGTGCGTGTGCGTGCACACACACACACACACACACACACACACACACACACACACACACACACACACAACTGGCTATTCACTACTTGGAGGGGTTTGCTGGGTCACTGCAGCCCTGAATCCTCCTGGATCCTCCATGTTGTCATTTGCTTAGCTGGCCCAGGGAGACCTAACACAGGTAGTGCTTGTGGATTTGAATGTGTAAGGATAGGTACGGAGGCAGGGGGGCAGGGGCGGGGTTAAGGAACACTGTCCTTAATAAAACAGTATCACAGATGACTTTATGTGTGTATCTTTGTTCATTTTTGTTTTACATTTTTTTCTGAGTATTGGTGTGTGCATGTGTCTGTGTTTGTGAGTGTGTTCTTGCACTTCTATCTTTGTGAAAATTTATTTGCGTTTTTAACCATGAGAATGACAATATTTTTGCAATTTCGTCCCCACTTCTTTAAGAACAATTTTAGGGTTAGGATTTGGTTTTAGAGTTAAAGTTAGAATTAGGATATGGTTAAGGTTAAGCATAGCTATGTAATGATAAGGGCTAGGAAAACTATGCAGTGAATGAGGCTTCCTCACAAAGGTAGAAGTACAAGAATGTGTGTGTGTAGGAGAGAGAGAGAGAGAGAGAGAGAGAGAGAGAGAGAGAGAGAGAGAGAGAGAGAGAGAGAGAGAGAGAGAGAGAGAGAGAGAGAGAGAGAGAGAGAGAGAGAGAGAGAGCGAGCGAGAGGAGGATGGACCACCACCCCCTAGGGTTTTGTGGCAGCTGAGCCAGCCCAAAGCATCTGCATAGCCACAGGGTAAAAGCCAGCTTCCGTTCACTTCGTGCCCACATAGGGACACACACACACAGACAAACACATACACACACGTGCATGAGCACGAACAAACACACACACGCTCATATGCAGTCACACAGTACAACAGAAAATCCCTTTGTTATAACGAAATGTGGTTTTGTGTATATTTGACTTTGTTACAGTAGTGTTGATTTTTGTCTTTAGTTCTCTGCAGGTCTTTGTGCTCACCGCTGTTCCTTATCTAGATCTAAACACAGTTTCTGCTCATTACATTAAGTATTATTGAACATAAAGCACATAGACTCATAACATCATCCAAATAGTCTGCTGCAGCTCTTACTGCTGTTGCTGCAACACCAGTACCCTAGTTTCCACCAGTACCCTAGAAGGCATAAGTAATGATCTACTGAAATGAGGTGGAAGGAAACAGTCTTACTAATTGCCCCAAACAACCCCAAACTACCTCAAACAATGACAATTATATTGAACTGTGGTAACTATGATGGAATTTGGCAATTTGAGGTTTGCTCCATTTTACAAATAAATCTTGAAAAATGCACAATGACATGTTAAATACACTCATATCTTATACTGCTAAGATGATACACTATGAAAGAAAATCTCTGAATCAGAAACCAGTAATCTGCTGATTGACACATTTAACAGTTACCTGTAAACTGGAGTAAACAGGACTCCTCAAATTGCCGAATTCCATCATAGTTACCACAGTTCATTTGATAATATTGTTTGAAGTATGTGTGCAGATAGTTTGGGTTTGCTTTGGGCTGTCTGGGGTATAGTTTTGGGGTTGTTGGTGGTACTTCATACAAGATGTACAGGCTTCACAGGGCTTTTTCATATTAGGTTTTAAACAATCACGGTTTCATCGCTTTCATCTTTCTCTTTTCTTTTTAACACAAGTATCTTATGTTGTGTGTAGACAGCATGGCCAACCCACACAGACTACTAGTGAGAATATAAAATATCTTTCACCAGCTGGACCGTTGTTAGATTCATGTTCTGTTTTTCCTGTAGGAGAGAAACTCTAAATTTAATTTGTCAAATCACAGTTAGCATGGATGTGATATTGATGGGTTTGGGAAAATTAAGGCATACTCAGAACTGTTTAAAATAAAGGGAGGGTCTATTCCATTGCCTACCAACATGGGGATCGCAGGTTCAAATCCCCGTGTTACCTCTGGCTTGGTTGGACATCCCTACAGACACAATTACCTGTGTCTGCGGGTGGGAAGCCAGATGTGGGTATGTGTCCTGGTCGCTGCACTAGCACCTCCTCTGGTCGGTTGGAGCACCTGTTCGGGGGGGTAAATAGCATGATCCTGCCACGTGCTACGTCCCCCTGGCGAAACTCCTCACTGTCAGGTGAAAAGAAGCGGCAGGTGACTCCACATGTATTAGAGGAGGCATGTGGTATGTGGTAGTCTGCAGCCCTCCCCGGATCGGCAGAAGGGGGTGGAGCAGCGACCGGGAAATCTCGGAAGAGTGAGGTAATTGGGTGGGTACAATTAGGGAGAAAAAGGGGGAAACCCCCCTAAAAAAAAAGAAGGGCGCCATGTGTGTCCATACTGAGGGTTCATCTGGACTGACATGCAGCAACAGGAGGAGGACGGCATGTATGAACCTGCTGGCTGAAGGAAACAAAGCTGCTAAGAAGCTGCAACTTTTCAAAGCTTTTTGAAAAGTGGCACCAAGTATTTTGAACTGTGTGTAACATTTGGGAAATAAATAAAAGAAAAAAAAGACAATCGGAGAATGTGTTTGTTTTTAAAACACAGTTCTTTAATTACTAAGTTTCAAAAAATCCTCTGAAAAATCACTACTTTGTTTTTCCAGACACCATAATAACAGCTACTTTTGTTCAGATGTGAATCTTTGAATGAATTTCAATTAAAGACAAGCCTGTTAATGTGTATTTAAATTAAGTAAATACGTAGAATTCAGGCGCCGAGTACACAGAAATTAAACTAAACGGACAAAAGCTGCAACTGTGGAATCCATTAACCCAAAAAGCACATTTTAATGAGTTTTTCCTCTTTTATCAGTTAGCTTTTCATCATCTGTGGTTTTGTTTTATCCAACTTTTGTTCTTGTACAATCCATGTTGCTGAATAAGGTCGGATAAAGCAATGAGCCCCAGGAAGTTTAGACGATCCCGGTATTTTATTTCTGTGATAAATTAACTTACAGCTGTCTGAGTTATCCTGATGCATACTCTAATATGATACACTTAATTAAAAAGCTAAATCACATTGAATTAGACAAAAGAAATTAGAAAATAAAAACAGATATTATTCAAAAAGTCGCTATTGGACATTGGTGTGCTATGATTTTGCAGTCTCGATTTGAAGCTCTAAAAGAAATATACCAGAAATCCTTTTAATGTTTGCATACTAGACAAATTACTTTACCTACTTTCAATTCATGCTGTGAGTCTGAGGGGTAAATAATTGGAGTAAGGACTATTTGTTTCACAGGGAGTGGGGATGACAAGGGAATTAACATGTATATTTGCAAAGCATTATACACCTTTCTAATTTAGTATAAATTAAGGTGCTGTGTGTTTTTAATTAACATATGCTGTGTAATTGTTATTTTAAGAAATGTACCTATCTCTGTGGTTGTTCATTACTTCAAATATAATGCAGTACATTGTAGCTAGTTAAGCTTTTTTTAAATTATTTCCTATTTACTAATTGACAATCATCTGGAGACTGATTTTCAAGTCAAGTTACCTTTGGATTTGCTGTTTTATCACCTTTTTATGTTGCTAATGAACGTTGAGAGGAAAGGAAAAAAAAAAGATGTGGAAAAAGCAACTTCTCTCCACACCCGTGAACATGTCCCATACACCAGTATATTGCTGTATAGCTGTACATACGAGGCTGCAAAGTTGTGATATGAAAAAATTAGTTTGACTCCATGAAGAATAAGTTGGACTGATTGTGTAAAAGCGATTTGAGTTATTTTGAAGGGGTCCCTCTTTGTTTGGATGCATTTCCTGTCTGAATAATGTGTAATAAGCATCATTTTCACTATGGTCTTTAGGTGTTTTATCAGTCACCTAATGATTGAATCCGCGAGCACACATGCACATGATTGATTGATGATTATGTCCAATGTCAGAGGATGTACACAGAATGTTTGGCTTGGGCTTACTGTTAACTCGTCCATATTTTTGATTGTGTCTGTTTGTGTGCGTATTTCAGATCTGCCACTTGTCAACCTGACGGTGGAGCCTCAGCCCATTCTGGAGGGAAACCTTGTGAAATTTCACTGCTCAGCAAAGGCCAATCCCCCCGTCACCCGCTACCGGTGAGACCAGCCACCGTCCCTAACCTTTACCCTTCCCCGGACAATCTCTCTACCAGGAATGCACTCACATCACCACATCCATCTGTCCAGCCACTTACCCGTCCATTCTTCCAATCTTCCAACAATTTATCAATCAACCAACCTATCCAACCTATCCATCTTTCTTCCCACTCTATTTCTTTTTTCTTCCTCTTCCTCCTCACACATCTGCATTGTCTGTAAAACTGTTGCGACTTTCTCAAGGAGATCTGTTTCAACAAACAATTGTGTTGATTGTATGGCATAATCCATCATAAAGTACCTTGCAATGAAAAATAAAAACACACAAGATAAAACAGAAATATTGGAATTAACTTCAAATTGTAAAGTGGTACTGAGGCCTAGTCTGATGAATGATGTTAGTGGATAATGCACTTTCATATTAAGTCAAATGTGGCATTTTGTTATTGTTATTATAAATCATTGTCAGACACTTAATGATGCAACTGCATATCATATACAGTCATATCTGCCCACATTTTGAAATGAAAAGCAATGAAACACTGTCAGTGAGAACCATACTGAAAGAAATGAATGAAAATGCATCACACAGAATCCATCTTGGATGCCTTGTGATGTTGCGCTGGGCTGCAGCAAATGAATGCCATGATTTGTTGGAAGGCATTTTGCATTGATGCAGTATTATCTACCTTGAACATTAAATGTCCATCACTGTGTCTAGGGCAAAACCTGGAAATATTTCTAACTATCCTCCTCGACAATGATGTATTGCATCAGATGAGGTTGTCAAGGCGACAGTAGTGCAGGAATCAGGTCGTGCGCCACAGTGTAATAAGGCGGCGCCCCAGCAGCTCAACAGTATTTTGAAATGTTTGTGGTGCTATGTTAAGCGAGAAACGATGCATTTACACAAGTGAGTGAGCTTGAATTTGGTCTTATCATGTCTCATGTTGTGCCTCATTACGGTCTACATGGTTAAATTGCACCTAAAAAAAGGCTGGAAGTGGAGGAATTACAAAACCACAACATTTTGGTAAGTCCAACACAACTGACTGAGTTCATAGGCAATTTTAAATTTGACTAAAGGTATCAAACATAAAAAAAAAAAAAATAAGATAAAAAAAAAAATGCCAAAGCCTTCTTGAAAGGATATCTGAACTGCTTCTCTTCCTTCACTGTTGATATTTCCCTTCAAAATGTAGTACTGAACAGCAAAAATATGATCACATAGGCTAACACCTTCTTATTCAGTTTTGCTGCCCTTCGGTGTTAAATACAATTCAATACAACCCCATTTAGTATTGTTCAGCTAAATAAACGGTATCTTTCATCCAAATGCACTTATCAAAATTTGATCCAAGGAGTTTTCATGTATGCAAGGACAAACACTTTTTACCCATGAAAGTGAAAACCCAGAGATGAAAAGTTTTCAATCACATCTAGATATTTTGTGTAGTGATTTGCACTGCATTTTGCACTGAAAAAATAGCATTACACAGTATGTATTATCGAAAAAAATGTATGTGGCCTTGTACAAGTGCTACGCTGAAGTGATTTATCAAGACATGGTTTACTGTGTGGGAGGTTTTTAAAGACAGAGTGAAGAATAAGTGGAATTAAATCGATAGCAAAAGAAATTGGCCAGCACAGAACCTTGTAATGGTATTGGGAAATGAAATGGATGTAAGACACACAGGTGGAAAAACAGAGCTGTTGCTTCTTGATGGATCCTGCCCTTTTGAAAAGGCAAAGGACAAAGAGGGGTATTACATCGCAGAAAATAAGGTTTGTATTTGATTGTGCGCACCAAAGGTAGGACTTCTATCCGATTCCCAATGAGATTCTGCCACTAATTTTTTTGAGACCGGATCAATGCTAGAATCAGACATCTCATATGGGTATTGGAGAGCTAAGAAGGAATGGCAGTTGAGTTGACTTTTCCCCTGGTTTGACAAACTGCAGAATCGAATAATGTGGGAGGCAGAGGCTAAAAGTAGCACTCTCTCTGCCTCCATCCCTCTTTCTCTCTCTTTTGCTCTTTCTCTCTCATGCTCTCTCTCTCTCTCTGACTCTCTCTCAGCCTTTTCATCTTAGGCACATGATGTGCCATTGTAAGATTAAATTAACCATTAGACTGCTGCTGTCAGAATAATGGTTCTAGATAATATGTCTAGATAATATGGGACTATACTTATAAGCATCTTCAAGTTTCACATCCTTCCATTTAAATTGAGCTGGGATCCATATGCAATAATTTGCTCAGTGATGAGCTGCATCACTTGAGCTGGAGGCGGAGGAGATGGGGTAATTCTCAAGTATCGGCATGCCTGCCTGAGATGCATCTCCACCAGGGAGTCAAGGCAGCGGAATCCCTGAGTCTTCTCTCTAGAGAAAAATAAACTAGAGGGGAGTATCTGGTGGAGTAGTGTGCGGCTGTTATTCAGTACCAACACACTCAGTGTCTACTGAGATCAGATATGGCACAAGGACAGAGCGGTCCCCAGACGGATGGCCTCTTTGCCAATCCCCGGGGTGTCATCCATCCCCAGAGTGCAGCACACCACCCTAAAATCCTCCACTCCAATGGACAATTGAGGACACATACAAGCTATTTAAGGTACCAGTCGATAGGCATAGTGATTTCTACAGGCAACAACCACTCTAACTGCCATTCCAATCCCTTAAAGCTGACTTTAAAGAGGCAAATGGAAGTAAGACATGTTTCTGCAGATACCTATGCCAAAGCTAGGTCACTCCATGCTCAAGAGATGGGTAAATAATAAAGAAGTGAGGGAATGGGAAAAGATGTGGGATGTAGACAGGGGTTGGAAGAGAGGTGGGAAGAGAGGTGGGAAGTTTTGAAACATTAATACAGTGTTGAACGTGTGAATAAGGTGATAATGTGCATGTGTTTCTAGTCAGCCCTCCAGAGTGCAAGAGTGAGGCACATTGAGGAGAATGGAGGGAGCACCGTGGAACCTCTTCATTAGTTGGTGGTGGGGAGGGAGATCTCTCATACATCACAGTCACATCACAAACAGTCCTCTGATGAAGACACAAAGGATTTTCTCAGATCCAAACAGAACACAACAGGGAGAGAGAGAGAGAGAGAGAGAGAGAGAGGAGAGAGAGAGAGAGAGAGAGAGAGAGAGAGAGAGGAGAGAGAGAGAGAGAGAGAGAGAGAGAGAAGAGAGAGAGAGAGAAGAGAGAGAGAGGAGAGAGAGAGAGAGAGAGAGAGAGAGAGAGAGAGAGATGAGAGAGAGAGAGAGAGAGAGAGAGAGAGAGAGAGAGAGAGAGAGAGAGAGAGAGAGAGAGAGGAAAAACAAACTAGGCAAATCAGGTCCCTTGTAAATATGCCCAACCATCCACCACATGACAACAAAGCCATCTTTGTTTTATGGTGTGGCAACAAAAAGCTTCCCATTCCTCTCGATGCTTTAATATTTCCTAAAGCTGTTGTTAATTTTTGCTGTTTTTCTTTGTTAATATTTGTTTGATTCCCCCATCGCAGTGCCTCTATTCTCCATATTCTTCTGACAGCATTTTTTTTTACATCTGAGCCACTTGCCAAATATATGGTTCACTGGCAATGCCACTTTTATTTTCATGGCTACTGTTCCTCAGCCATTCACTTTACGTCTCACTGTTCAGCTGTGAGCTGGCAATGTCATGAAATTGTGACAGAGAAAATTATACATTAAGAATAAAGTGTTATTTTAAACATCATGTCCAGAAACACCTATCAAAATTTAACTGGGTGATTAAAACTGGCGCACTCCAACGTACACCCTCCAAACCAAATAAAACCAAATTACAGATCTTATCATTAATATTATTTTGATTAATATACTTCCATCCTCTGTTCCTCGGAAGGTTAATTCACAATGTGCCCAAATAAATACATGTGAAATTGTTTTGTTCTCTTTCTGCTTTCGGGGCTTATTTTCAGACTATGTCAAAGCAGCAAGCTTCTCGGAGGCTTCGTCACTCCTTTGTTTTCTTTCTCCATAAGGGAAGATCAGAATTCGATATCCCATTAATATAAAAGCATGTCATCACAGAACCAGTGTTTTCTCCCCTGGTATTTTGCTAGTCATCATGAATATGCACATGAAGTAGAGAATAAAATGTACTGTCGTGTGCTTTATCATATTCAAAAGAATCATGGGTCGAGATTTAGAATACTAACTGCATAAATCAGTTGTCCAATTTAACTGGAGCAAGTTATTTAGTTTTATTTCCTTAATCAGATTCAGCAGAAACAAATATGTGGTGCTCTGTCTTTCCCCTCCTATGTCTCAAGCCTCCTCTACCATCGTTGCTGCTATAATTCTGTTAGCATGCACACACAAACACACGGACACACAGAAACGCACACCCACAAGCACACAATTTATTTGTACTTCCATGTCTGGGCTAAATCCCTGAACAGGTTAGAGCAGTGCAGTGTCGAGTAAGCATGCGATGACCCCTCTAACCTCCCTATGGGATTGCAGGTGTCTGTGTTAGCCCAGGCCGGCTATGTTTAGATACCAGTCTTGGACAGAGCCCAGCACACCAGCAGAGCTCCCAGGCTCCCTGTGGACAATGCCATTCTGTCTGTGCTCTCACTAATGCTGTCTATAGTCCATGGGCCAGACGATATTTCGGTACACTCAAGGGGGCAAAACTTACTTATAATTTTTGAAAGGATCCATGTCTGTAGATGATATTTTGGTATGATAACCATTCCTGAGTGGCAGCTGTATCACAGTTATCAGCTCATGAAGTTAACCACCCGCTAAACTAAATTGCATTTTAGACGCTGGTGCATATCCTGGTTTAGCCTCATGGTCAGGACATTTTTCAATGTTCTATAATATTGTCTTTGGTATCATTTTAAAGGGGACCTTCTTAGCTTTCATTCAAGCCCTGTTGTAGATATTTCTCACAAATCTAGAGGTCACTTGAGCTCTTCAACCCGTCAATAACACACATCTTTCTGCAATTTTCGCCTAAACTATATACTTTCTTTTAGCCCTGTGGCATCTAGGAATATCAGGGACACAAAACACAAAAACTGGAATACTCACAGGACTGTAAAGATTCAGAAAATGTATAATATACCCATACTATTTCATTGTGTGAGGTGATTGTGAGCCTTAAATGAGAACTAGACCAAAGCCAGTTAGGTCACAAACTGGTCTCTATACATTTGTTTAAATACACAATCAAAATACATGATAAAAAGGAATACCATAGTGAGGTAATGAACTATTTTAATATTTTAAACAACATTGACATTTACATATACTTAGTCAATGATACATGTAACCCCATATCATTAGTGGGTATATGTAATGGTAATGGGTAGGGTAATGGGTATATGTGAATATGGTTACATTATTGTTATCAAGCTCTGGGTAACCAAGTCCAGAATCAACATCCTGTGCATCAATAGACTACTACCACAGTAATACCATCAGAATCATCACACTGTCATTCATCAAACTGCTCGTTTCTCTCATCATCTGACTCCCCAAGTTCAAAGTCCAGTTCTGGACCATCCTGCTGTTTTTGGTTACTGCAGGTCTGTAACCTGCACATGTCTGTGCATGGAAGTCCATTTGACAGGCACACGCAGCTTGGCATTTTGCATGAATGCACACACTTGCATGTTAGCATTTCCAAGACCACATCTGGTGCAGGTGGGGAGCGCATCCAGTAAATGGCCAGCTTGCCTTCATCGTCTGTCCATCCGTACTCAGTAGGGCTTGGCACCACAGGATTAGCCTGCAGACAGCACTTCCATATTGCTGCCTGATAGTTGGCTCGTTGAACATGCATAAAGAGACAGTCTCTACATGGTGGCAGCTGGCTGGACTCAACCTCTCCCCTTTTGGTGCAGAAGAGCTGGTAACGCAGTTTGTTCACCTCAGCAGTGCTGCTATTAGCAACATACATCCGACAGGTGAACTGTTTAATTTTCTGGAACAGCTCATCACTCACATTCCATGTCTGTCCCAGTTGACTAAGAGTCTCTTGGCAGGAAGTGTGCTTTCTCACTATCTTCAGGGCATTCAGCTTCCCTCGACCAGCGAATGCACTGACAGTGTCGCAGCCTGTGAAGGCATGTCGACAAACCGTGTGCGGTTCTGAGTCCCACACTTCTGGTAGATGGGACAGGTGATGTCCTTCTGGAAGCCAAGACAAAGCACCATGACATCAGTGTCCTCAGCTGTGATGATAACTGACTTTGAGCCCGCATTTGCTGCATGCAATGCATGCAGGAGCAGACGGGTGTCAGCTTCTTCATGTGTGGAGTGCAGTTCTGCTGCTTCCTCACACCCATCTTCTGTCAACTTGTAGCAGGTTTCCTCACAGGTCATGTACAACACCTTGCCATGCAGCATAGCTCTGTATCGTGGGAGTTTCCACTCTTCCACCAGAAACTTGATGAGACTGGTCTTGTTGGAGGAACTGCACAGAAATTTTCTCCACTGCTGGACGTGGTGTCCCCCTGCAAGATTCTTGTACTGGAGAGTGATGTCTCCACCCCGGTTCAGTCGTTCAGCATCTTTGATCGAAGTCTGGTGATAGACATCAAAAACAACATCAATCCTCCCACTCTGTGCTCCCTCATGGAGGACCTGGGTCAAGGCTGACTCTGCCACCTGTGCAAAGGTTTTGTTGTTGCCATTCATTTTTTGGACCAGGCTCATCCCATCAATGATGGAAGTAGATGGGATTGGGATGTCTTCTGCAGGAGATACATTCTTTTCAAGCTCTCTGGCAAGTGCAGCCTTGTTTGTTTTTCGTAAGGACCCATCAGCATTTGCCAGTGCCCATGGTAGTGGGCCCAATGGGTAGGCAAGGACATCCTTCAGATTCACCTTCCTGCTTTCAGCCACCAGGATCATGTGACTGAAAAGGTTTCTATCTGCCTTCAGAACCACATCCTGTGCTTTCTTTCCATGAGCTTGTTTTGTGCTGACATTGGAGAATGTTTTCAGACTTTGCTTGGTCATCTTGTTGTGGAATTTCACAGGTGGTGGGTCTGCATCTAACCTTGTTTGCTGGAATGCTTGGTAGGCCTCTTCTCCTTTCTCAAGAGCTCTCAAGAGATCTATGGTCACATCAGGTGGAGCCATGTTGCCAGTGGAGAGGCTAACCAAATCAATCTCATCAGGGGACATAGGATTGAGCCAGTTATTCTCCATAAGGTCCATGAGAGACTGGACATCTGCTTCATCTCTCTTGATCCTTGGACTCTGTAGATCTGGATGAGACCATTTGCACCTGCCTTGACCTGTCAGGTCTCTCAGCTGTCTGAGGTACATGCTTCTATACTCAGCTGTGAGATAATATTTGGTCACAGCTCCTGGCTTCAAGCTGAATCCCTTTGTCCCTCCAGCTGTTTGGGTGTCTTTGTTCACCGTTTCTTCTATAGCTTGGTCAACAGGGATTCGGCCAAAGGGATTGGTGGAGCCCAGTTGGACTGAGAAGCCTCCTTCCATGAATTCTGTGTACACATCTGGGTGTGTGATGGGCAGCTCAGACATCTGGGCGTAGTAGTAGGGGAGGTAGCGTGCATAATTCATCCTGTCATAAGCAAAGCACCATGGGATCATTGCTCGAATGCTAGCCAAGTGTAGCATCCAGTCTCCCTCTCTGGATGCTCGGATGAGCCCCAACAAGATTTCAACCATGTCCAAATAGGACATCCAGAAGTTCGAGAGGCTGCCGTTTCCACCTCTAAGGAACTCACGGTAGACTTCAAATAGATCCATGATGCGTGTACAAGAGCTGTTCTCGAGGACCTCCTTCAAAGCATGTTGTGAGACTTCTTTCCCAAGGCTGTCAGTGGTCTTCAGTGTCTCATTCAGGTGAACCATGTCATTCCTGTGAGTTTCTTCCAACCAGGACAGGAAACCATTCAAGGTCAGTCGCATGAGAGCCTCATACAGGAGCTTGTGTAGTCGCACTGCCCTGTTGTACTTGCGGCCATCCATAACACCAGCAATTGAGCCTTCTGCAATCATGCCAGACTCAATGCAGAGGTCTTTGAGTCCAGCATCTTGGAAACGCTTTCCTATTATTGCCAGCAGTGTGCAGATGGTGTGGAATACCCCAAGCCTAACGATGATATCATGGAACTTGTCATGGTGTTTCCATGTGATCTCGACAGCCTTCGCATACAGGGCTTGGTCAAAGACACAGACAATCTTCCTCAGGCCTAAGCACTGCATGATGCTCAGTGACTGGTTAAGCACCTCGTTGACAGTAGACATTTGTGTCGCTGGAGCATTGATGGTAGGCAGATAGCCTATATTGTCGGGGATGACCGTCATCTCTCCTCGAGTATGGATGTTGAAGCCTGTCCAGCTGCTGACTGACTGTTCTTCTTGTTGTGACATGCGTGCTAGGACCCAAAGAAGGTTTTTCTCTCTGGCAAGCTTAGCATTGGCTGCAGTATCGGCATCTGACTTTTTGCTTTGTGGTGGCCCTACCCGTTGTCCAGCATTGTAAGTTGGTAACATTGGTGGGGGTCCATCAATGCTTCTCTTCTTTGTTTTGGGAACAGTGGGCATGGGTTGGACAGGAAGTGGGTTGACTGGCTTTGCTTGCACAGCAATCCCATTGACTCTGTGAGATGTTCCCTCACCACTGACAGTTTCTTCAAGACGGTCGATATTGTCCCAGGCTAAAGTTGTGAATATGCCAGGATGGATGTTAGCTGGAAGGGCAATGCCACTCCCTGATGATAAGAGTTTCTGGAGACACAGGGCAGTGTTGATCTCTTCCATCTGTGAATAGGACACACTGTGACCAAGTCGGTTGAGGATGTTTATCAACTCTACATTTCCTGTCAACGATTTGACACTGAATGGCAGAACAATGTGCTTGGAAGGCTTGGTATTTCCACATGTCACTGCATATACTATGTCATGGCCAAATGACTGCAGAAGGCACTGCACTCTCTGGGATGCATGATCAGGATCATTTGAGCCTGTGAGTAGAGAGTACAGGAAGATAATGAGCGACTCTGGAATGGTAGGACATTCTGCTTCTGGTTTGACTTCAGGCGGCCAGGTTTGAGGAACATCTTGACTTTTAATGTCTGCTCTCAATTTGATGGCTGCTTTGGCTATAACATATTGTGCACTGACACTTTTCAGGGTCTGCAGCTCCCTTTTGAGAGACTGATTTTCTTTGGCAAGTTCCCTCATGGACAAGTTATCGGGATAGAGGAGGAATTTTCCTTTCTCATCAGGGAATATCTGCAAGGCTCCAGCAAACTCACTCTCCAGGTTTCGCCTTATGTGCTTCTTGGTTGATTCCTTGACTTGGGCAATGCCTTGGGAGTTCATTGAAGCTACCAGTCTAGAAGAGAGATCAGTCATTGTCATCACTTGAGGATTGCCAAAAAGCTCCATCCTGATGAAGAGGAACAGCTCATTGTATGCCTTATTCACAGCAGCTTCATACTGGGCTGCAGCATCATCATCTTCATTGCTGGCAACCTCTCCTTTGGAAACCTCTTCTTTGGTGTAAAGTCTATAGCATGACCTGTGGTAGTGCCCTTCAGCTGCTGCAAGGTCTCTACTCACAATGGCAAGGATTCTGCTGTCCCTTTTCTTTGTGGCTGCACTCCTGATCTTTGCATCAGCTCGCAGTTCTCGACACTGCACCAGTACTTCTCTCGTATTCTGTCTCTTGGAATATTTGCTGTTTTTCTGACAAAATATGCACTCTGCATCATAAGTCCTAGATGTACTTGGAGCATGTCGAGCTACTCTCTTAGATTGTTTCTCTTCAGCAGAGACACAACTTTTCTTTTCTTTTGCAAGGAGGCCATCAAGAATTTGCTTCATAGTGAAGATACTGCGACACTTTCTGTGGTAGTAGATTGCTGGAATCTGTCCCTCAGGAATGTCTTTTGCCAGTTTCAAAACTGGTGCATGATTTCGTATCTGAGCTGCCCTGAGCAGAGTTCTCCATGAGTCGACACTTTTTAGTGAAACCAGCTTATCTGTATCATCAGAACAGTGGATAATGCACTCCACCCGTGGGCGCTTTGGTATTGGGTAAAAACTTGCTTGTTCACCAGTGGCCATATTCAGTCAGTTTTCACCTGCCACATACAAACAAATACATGTAACTTAGGTGTATGAACACTACTAAAACAAAGTTTACTTTGCTTCACCAGCGTCATATTACCATTATTTATCTTACATAGCCACAAATAGATACATTACCTAGTTGCTATGCAACAGCTGTATTTTGTCCACATGAGGCCGCTAAAATCAACACAAGATGAAAGTTCCTCGTAGCCACTTTAACTAATCATATTAACATATACATTAAAAGAACATGCTAACATTATGGGAAATTAGCTTACAATCTTCTCCAGAGTGAGACAAGAAGATAGATACCAGTTTCCTCTATATGTGTTTAGTAGAAAGCTATCTGGCTGCACGTTAGCCTAGCTTAGCACAATGAATGGAAGTACACAGTACTGGTTATCCTTGGTTGTTGGCCAACTAAGAACTGTCCCAGAGTTTAAGCTAGGCTAATCAGTACCAGGGGTGTTGAAATGCTATATTTGTAAAAATCTGGGCAAATACACAATCGTGAGAGGCACAGAAACAGGTTTCCTGAAAGAAAAATGAAATAGCTGCTCATTTGGAAAGGTTATCATGTATTATTTTACTTCTGTTAGTGTACCAAATAAAATGGCACCAGTGAAGTTGTGTCACCTTGGGTGATATCGATATCTGGTCTGACCCATGGACTAACTGGCTTTGGTCTAGTTAGTTTCTTAGTAATAATGCCCTTCTAATTTAAGGTTCACAATCACCTCACACAATGAAATAGTATGGGTATATTATACATTTCCTGAATCTTTACAGTCCTGTGAGTATTCCAGTTTTTGTGTTTTGTGTCCCTGATATTCCTAGATGCCACGGGGCTAAAAGAAAGTATATAGTTTAGGCGAACATTGCAGAAAGATGTGTGTTATTGACGGGTTGAAGAGCTCAAGTGACCTCTATATTTGTGAGAAATATCCACAACAGGGCTTGAATGAAAGCTAAGAAGGTCCCCTTTAAAATGATACCAAAGACAATATTATAGAACATTGAAAAATGTCCTGACCATGAGGCTAAACCAGGATATGCACCAGCGTCTAAAATGCAATTTACTTTAGGGGGTGGTTAACTTCATGAGCTGATAACTGTGATACAGCTGCCACTCAGGAATGGTTATCATACCAAAATATCATCTACAGACATGGATCCTTTCAAAAATTATAAGTAAGTTTTGCCACCTTGAGTGTACCGAAATAGGAAATTTTGGGCTCTGGCCCATGGACTACTAGGCCTCCCCATCCTGGCAGCCCTATAAACTCCATTTGGGAGCAACCTGTTGCCCAAACAGCTGTGCTCACCTCATTACAACTCCTACGGTATGAGCTAGCCAAATGTATGCGGACACCATATATAGTACAGAGAATGCCATTCATCATTGCAGTTGTCTTTGTCTTCAAAATACTTGTCATTGTCATAACTTTTATCGCTATTGCTGTAATTTTTATAATGTATTAACATTCATATCTAACATTTGTTAACATACGTATATGTTTACATATGTGTGTACATGTAAACAGATTATGTATGTGTATATCCCTTTTTTTTACAAACACCCATACATTACTAAAAAACACAAGTGCCCTTGAGCATATCAAACTCATGCTGCTTTGTTGCATCACTAGGGCACAGCAAGAGTAGGATTCTGGAAAAGTTTACCACAAAAATACAAAAGCTAAAAATCCGTCGTCCATGTAGTGTAGTGGTCTATTCCGTTGCCTACCAATACGGGGATTGCCGGTTCAAATCCCCGTGTTACCGCCGGCTTGGTCAGGTGTACCTACAGACACAATTTGCCGTGTCTGCGGGTGAGAAGCTGGATGTGGGTATGTGTCATGGTCGCTGCGGTAGCGCCTCCTCTGGTCGATTGGGGTGCCTGTTCAGGGGGGAGGAGGAACTGTGGGGAATAGCATGATCCTTCCATGCATTATGTCCTCCTGGCAAAACTCCTCACTGTCAGGTGAAAAGAAGAGGCTGGCGATTCCACATGTATCAGAGGGGGCATGTGCTAGTCTGCAGCCCTCCCCGGCTTGGCAGAGGAGGTGAAGCAGTGACCGGGATGACTCCAAAGAGTGGAGTAATTGGCTGGATACAATTGGGGAGAAGAAGAAAAAAAAACATAAAAATCTTATGGTTCCCAGAGTATTGATTCACTTCACTTTCTGATGAATTAGGTAATATATTCTCATCTAAATGACAGCATTTCAGTGAAGCATGGGGCTCACTAAGTCTTGCAAAACAAATTAAGTCTCCATCTTGTGAAATCTGTGCTCAGTACTCCTGGGGATAGAAAGCAGAGAGAGAGCTGGCTCCATGTTCAGAGGATGGAGCTGAAAATTTGTTTACAACCACCACATCATTATTGAGATATCGCTGTTGTGGAAGACACAGGAGCAGATGCACTAACATGTTAGTGTCCATTTTAAATGTTTGCAGTGTGCACCTAAAAACATGGCATGGTATGTACGAACAGACCACACATTGCTAAAACCGCTTTCTGCTTGCCGCAGGAGTGCAGAATGACAACTTGCGCTTTTGCTATTTGTGCATATGCATTTCTGGGAGGGTTGATAGAAAAGTGTGAGTTTCGCACCAAAAAACATAGGAGGAGATGCGCAAGGAGAACTGATTACATATTCCGTTGTATGTATGTAAACTGTGGGGGAAAGCACGTGTGTTTTGCCGTGAAATTTCTCTGCTTCTTTAAAGCAGGTGTAATCCAGGTAGTGCAAGTTAAAAAAAAATTAAACATTGAAAATTAAATGCCAACAGCACCAATAATAACTATTGTATCACTGATTACTTTTAATTAGTAAAAGAGAGTGAATGAGAATCTGAGCGTGACAATGAACAATAATATTTTCCAGTTACTTTTTAACAACATTAGTTGTCCTGTTCGGATGTATCTCTATATTATATATATTCATTCATTCATTCACCATCAGCTGCTTCTCCGGGGTCAGGTCGCGGTGGCAGCAAGCTAAGTAGGGCACTCCAGACGCCCCTCTCCCCAGCAACGCCCTCCAGCTTCTCATGGGGGATTCCAAGGTGTTCCCAGGCCAGATTGGACATGTAGTCCCTCCAGCGAGTTCTGGGTCTACCCCGGGGTCTCCTCCCAGTTGGCCGTGCCCGGTAAACCTCCAAAGGAAGGCACCTAGGAGGCATCCTAATCAGATAGCCAAACCACCTCAACTGACTCATTTCAATGCGAAGGAGCAATGGCTCTACTCCAAGCTCCTTCCTGATGTCTGAGCTGCTCACCCTATCTCTAAGGCTGAGCCCAGACACCCTACGCAGGAAACTCATTGCAGCTGCTTGTATCCGCGATCTCACCCTTTCGGTCACTACCCAAAGCTCATGACCATAGGTGAGGGTTGGAACGAACATTGACTGATAAATTGAGAGCCTTGCATTCTGGCTCAGCTCCTTCTTCACCACAACTGTCTGGTACAATGTCCGTATTACTGCTGATGCTGCACCAATCTGCTTGTCAATCTCCCACTCCATCCTACCCTCATTCATGAACAAGACCCCGAGATACTTGAACGCCTTCACTTGAGGCAAAAACTCATCCCCAACCCGGAGGAAGCAATCCACCATTTTGCAGTAGAGAACCATGGCCTCAGACTTGGAGGTGCTGACTCTCATCCCAGCCATTTCACACTCAGCTGCAAACTGCCCCAGTGCATGCTGGAGGTCGAGTTCTGATGAAGCCAACAAAACCACATCATCTGCAAAGAGCAGAGATGCAATTCTGAGGTTCCCAAAACGGACACACACCTCACCTTGGCTGCACCTTGAGAGCCTGTCCATGAATATCACAAACAGAATTGGAGACAAGGGACAACCTTGGCGGAGTCCGACACCCACCAAAAACGTGTTTGACTTTGTGCCGAGAATGCAGACACAGCTCTCACTTTGGTTATACAAGGACTGGATGGCTTGTAGCAACTGCTCCGGTACCCCATACTCCCGCAGTACCCCCCACAGAGTGCCCCTGGGCACACAGTTGTAAGCCTTCTCCAAGTCCACAAAACACATGTAGACTGGCTGGTCAAACTCTCATGCCCTCCTCAGCACTTCCGCAAAGGTAAAGAGTTGATCCGTTGTTCCATGGCCAGGACGGAATCCACATTGTTCCTCCTGGATCTGAGTTTCGACAATCTGTCAGAGCCTTCTTTCGAGCACCCTAGAGTAGACTTTCCCAGGGAGGCTGAGTAATGTGATGCCCCGATAACTGAAGCACACCCTCCGGTCCCCCTTTTTGAATATGGGAACCACCACCCTAGTCTGCCACTCCACAGGTACTGTCCCTGACCTCCACGTGACCCTGAAGAGGCGTGTCAACCAAGACAGCCCAACAATGTCCAGAGCCTTCAGCATCTCAAGGCGAATCTTATCCACACCCGGCGCCTTGCAACCGAGGAGCTTTTTAACTACCTCAGAGACCTCTGCCAGGGATATGGGTGGAGCCTCCCCTGAGTCTTTAGACTCTACCTCCTCCACTGAGGATGAGTTAGCCAGGTTCAGGAGCTCCTTAAAGTGTTCTTTCCACTGCTCGACAACATCCCCAGTCTGGGTCAACAGTTCCCCTCCCTGGCTGAACACAGCTTGAGTCAAGCCCTGCTTCCCCTTCCTGAGTTGCCAGGGAATGTTGTCTAAATTATATATTGTAGCGAATTCAGTGGCAGCCGGGACCCGCCACATCTCCCGCACTCCAGGCGACAATGTTAACCAGTCAACTAAAGGGTCCGACCCATCAGCCAAGGGCTAGCGAGTCTATTTATCTGTGCACGTTAACACTACCCCACTCCTTCAGGAAGTGCTTCCCCATGCTTCAGCATATCAGCTCCCTCACGCCTCTGGGCACACGTGCTTCCGATGGCCTCATGGTCTCACCATCCCACTTCTGACACCAATGTAGCGAATTTGGGGGGCACTGATTATGCGATCAGCTGCAGGTTTGGTACAGCCAATGTGAAATGAAAAGGCACAGTGCGCACTTTCTGCGGACTGGCCAAGTCGCGGTTTGCGCTGCGCTCTCAAACGTACATACATTTTCCCCTGAGTTGCATGATGTAGTTCCCAAATTACATTTTCTGAGCGGGCTTGAGATCTCCATGGATGCAAAACTGTTCAGTTTTATAAATGGACATTGTCTCTTGCAGTCATGGAAAGCCATCTTACACTGCACAAAATGAGGTGCCACTGCCGGTGACACCTTAAAAACATAACCGAAACTCTGTGAGAGTTCCTAGGTCCCCCATCACTGGGGCCATTCGTTCATAAACACAGAAAGATGTTCTTTTTGTGATCTTATGTCAGTTTATTAATGTCAGGTGTTAGCTGCCATACATTGTGTGTCAACCAATGTCTTCAAAAGTGGAGAATGGTCCTATTTGTCTTTTTGTGAATTGTTTTTCTTAGCTGACACTCCTTGCTATGCTCTCTGCTTGGCATAATGAGGAATGTGCTGTCTGCTCTGAATCATCGGGGAGCCTGTCACAGCATGGAGGGCTGCCATGAAATTATGCTGAATCCAGCACAGACACCTGCCCTGGAATGATGATTTATTCACAAAAAAAGAGCGCTATTGACACAAAGATGGGTAAAAACCTCCCTTAATGCCTTTTCCCTTTCTCCGCCTCTCACTCATGTCTGTTTCTCTCTCTCTCTCCTCTCGATTTCTTTAGGTGGGCCAAAGGTGGTAGTATAATCAAGGAAGTTTCAGGAGACACATATGAGGTTATCGTGGACCACTCCTTTTTTACAGAGCCTGTTTCCTGCGAGGTCACCAACCCCCTTGGCTGTACTAACATCAGCCGCAATGTTGATGTATATTGTGAGTATCCCCACTGTAGATTATACAGGATTCACACACACACAGACACACACACACACACACACACACACACACACACACACACACGGTATTTTGCTGGTGCAGAAAATAAATGCCAATAATATTTTTCTGCCCCATTATACACCTCTGCTGTGTTTCACATTTTCATGCTAAGCTTTGAGTCTTAGTTCCACCAGAGTTGAGGCTGTCATGGTTGTATTGATCATGTCTGTTCCAACAGTTGGTCCTCGCATGGCTGCAGAGCCCCAGTCCCTACAGGTGGACCTGGGATCTGATGCTGTGTTCAACTGTGCCTGGACAGGGAATCCCTCCCTCACCATAGTCTGGATGAAAAGAGGCTCTGGAGTGGTGAGCTTTGCTATTCCAATATGCAGTGATACTGTTTTAACTTTCATATGTAGTGTTACAGTTTACAGTTCAAAATAGATCTAAATTTGCATGGTTCCTATATAAGATACATCTTAATCCATTGCTCATGCAGATCATGCTGTGTACAGTCCTCGCTTATTCCGGCTTTAAATGTTCCATTCCTTATGTGACATATTTGAGAAAATAGCTGAGAGTTGTGAGATCTTAGGCCAGTGAAAGACTTCGCCTCATTACGGCTCTGCTGTCTTGGCTTGACAGTTGGCTTGAGATGTGTTGATTTGATCCGATTTGTTAATGTTCAAGGCCAGGGCCCAATGCCCTACCTCAGCAGAGCTCAGTCCCAAAATTGGGTTTTAATAATTGAGGAGAGCTGCCCTTTAAGGCATTAAATGGCTCATGTGTTGGCTGCTCTCCTTTCCCTGACTGAATTACCTTGTTGCTGTCCCAAATGGAAAGGTGCCTTTGCTTTGCTGTCATCGCTCATTCAGTGACCTATGACTCTCACTTTGTGGTGGTAGGTTCTCAGTAATGAGAACATCCTGACACTGAAAGCGGTGAGACAGGAAGATGCTGGGAAATATGTTTGCCGTGCTGTGGTCCCTCGTGTGGGGGCAGGTGAGAAGGAGGTCTCACTTACTGTCAATGGTAAGTTGTAAGAAATTATTGATGTCTGCATGGCACACAAACACACATAGTGAAACAAAACAAACATTACACACACACACACACACACACACACACAGTGGTCAAGCATGTACACACACAAGTGTGAATCTTGACGTTTGAGAGTCACTGTTGTTTGCATGATTTTGTTTGTATGACGCTTGTATTATGTCCAGTATGAGATGTGTTATGTCCATGCAAATGAGTTTCTCTGATGAAGGAGACATGGTAAAAAAGAAATCCTGTCATCAAATATAAACATTGTAGAGTCCTAACAGCTGTAAGTGGATAAATATAGAAACAGAGTGTCTTTTAGATGTGGCCCCATTCTCTCCTTAAGATATTGTTATGCATTTGAGAAACAGACGATATGCTGATGACTTGCTGCAGGAATCACAGGGAAGCTGCCTTTCTGTGGCAGTGACTGACTGATGAATACCAGTCTTGGTGGGTGACCTGGCAACTCTCAAACAAATGACTTCATTATCAGCACTTGCTATTCAGGATGTGTGCCTCGATGTGGCAGAGGCTCCTGGTTGTGGGATTTACAAGTCAAATTTTT
This sequence comes from Lampris incognitus, assembly GCF_029633865.1. Lineage (NCBI taxonomy): Eukaryota > Metazoa > Chordata > Actinopteri > Lampriformes > Lampridae > Lampris > Lampris incognitus. The sequence goes on along the minus strand of NC_079217.1, from coordinate 30,432,496 downwards.
CTCCTCATGTCCATCTTAAAAAAAAAAAAGCCTGGACTGCAAAAATAAATCAAGAGAGGTTTTTAAGATGTTTGCAGGACAACCTTGTTGACGTATGCGCTCTCATAACTAGTGTTATATGGAGTGTATTTAAAATAGAACAAAAAAACACAGCTTGCCTGCAAAGAAGCACTAAGGCCTTTTTGGGGTTGAAGTTAAATCACATCACAAACAACATGTGCAAAGGTTTTCATTTCAAAGCCCTGGGAGTAAGTGCATATATCTGAGTTAAACGGGATACCAGCAGCCCTTCCATTCCAAGATCAGGACCATGAGCCGCTGTATGCTGCAGAAGCCCCCTCCATCTACATTTGGCAATGCTGTAAAAATCTGAGATGCGCCAGTGCAAGCAAAATTATAACTAATTTAGGAAACTTCCACCCCCCCCTTTTTTTTCTCCCCAATTGTATCCAGCCAATTACCCTATACGTCCAATCTGTCCTGGTCACTGCTCCACGCCCTCTGCCGATCCGGGAAGGGCCGCAGACTACCACATGTCTCCTCCGATACATGTGGAGTCGCCAGCCGCTTCTTTTCACCTGACAGTGAGGAGTTTCGCCAGGGGGATGTAGTGTATGGAAGGATCACGCTATTCCCCCCAGTCTCCCCCCACTCCCCGAACAGGTGCCCCAACCGGCCAGAGGAGGTGCTAGTGCAGCGACCAGGACACATACCCACATCCAGCTTCCCACCCGCAGTCACGGCTAATTATGTGTCTGTAGGGATGCCCAACCAAGCTGGAGGTAACACGGGGATTCGAACCAGCGATCCCTGTGGTGGTAAGCAACGGAATAGACTGCTACACTACCTGGACACCCAGACTCTTCCATTCTGTTGGTAGCAGTTCATGCAGGCATACTTTCTATAGCCCGAAAATGTACACTAAATATTAAATTTGCCTGTTTATTTTATTTTATCTCTTCTTTTTTCCCCCATTTGTCTGAGCTGGTGGTGCTGCTTTGAAAACAATGCCAAAACAAAAAAAGATGGATCGTTTTACTAATGATTACAACACAACAGCACTCATAGCACCATTTGAAAACATAAAACAAAGCCACAACTGGCATATCTTACTTGGTCTCTGCAGACTTCATTCAAGCATTATCCAAGTTCTTTGAAAGTGTCTTATCTCTCTTTTATTTGTTTACACCCCACCCCTCTCTTTATGTGTCTTGGGCCTCGCAGTCTCAATTTATATTTGACATTCAAAAGCTGCCTTCATTTTTTTACCCCCAGATGAAATGAGATTCATTGCATCTCCTCATACTAGAAGACGAGGGGTCCTAAATCAGATATTTCTCTCACTCAGTCCTCAGGGCAACTCCGATTTTGCAAGCCTGTAAAAGTAGAAATGGCATGGTTGAAAGTGCACACCGAGTAACACGTGGAGAGTTCCACACTGCGGTTGTCTCATCGATTGTCCTACACCAATGCCTCAGCGGTGGCTAAATCTGAGCACTCCTCACCGCTGATCAATGCAAGCTCAACATCTTGACAGTTAGCGGGCTCCAATTGATTGTGACAGCGAATGAATAGCATAACTGATGACCGTGCTTTTCAGGAGGTCTCCATTGATCACATTTCAAGGAGCGAGCAATATAAAAAATAAAAAAAATAAAAAATTGCAACGCACGTTGATGGCACTAATGACGTGAGGGTGTCGGATGTGTGTTTGGATGCTTTGGCTGTCTGCTTCCTTTTCATTTATCCCCCAGTTCTTTACACCATCAATTAAAAAAAAAAGTAATGCCTCCAGAATTTGTCAATAACCGCCCCTCCCCGCCGCCTCTCTCCTCCACTCTTGTACGTCATTGACTCCCACTGTGGCATGCAACACAGACATGAGAATCCCCACCTTCCCATGGGGGAAAGAAGTAATTTAATTATAATCAAACACCTAGCAGGGGAGGCAGCTTGTGTTTAAGTCACTAATGGGTACATATTGTTCACTCTAGTTGAACATTTTCACACACTGGCAAGTGCCTCAGCATTTGTTTGCGTCAAGCCACACTTGATAGTAATTATGCTAAAGAGGTAATGTTGGAGGCAGCAATGTGGCTACATGTATGCAGAAGGGGTGCACACATTCATGCATGTGATTATTTACATAGCATGTAATATGTATGCATATGTATGCATATATAAATATGTATGCATGGATTTTGTACCACCTTGAAAACGTTTGAATGGGTTGAATTCATCTGATATGTTTGAGAAGATGTAGCCTGCTAACTCCTAGGACCATTACGCTTATGGAATACAGACTAATGTATATGTATACACAGATGTAAGTCTCTACATCTGTCCAGAGGTGTGCATGTGTATGTGTTTTTATGCAGGACTGTGTAGGTACCAGTGTGTTTGTGCATGTGTAGTCCAGTATGCATGAAAAAGACACATACTATTGGTCCTAGGAAGGGAAAGCAAATAGGGCCAAATAATCCCCTGATATCCAACAATTAAATATATTTAGAGAGAAGGGGGGGTGAGAGAAATGGAGGAGAGAGAGAGACCCTTTGACCTTTAGCCAAGTCTTTAAGAGAGAGAGGACGGGGGGGGAGGGTGAGAGAGAGAAAGTTGGGTGGATGAGTCAATTATTTTGTTTCGATAACTAACCACCCCTGCTGATTTTATGTGGTCATATGCTCCTTCGGGGAAGTCAAACTATTGTACATATTGAACAATATTGCACTGTTAAAGTAATGCCTCAGGAGAAAGTCATGATGAGGTGAAAAGCCCATTTCTGATTTATCTCTATACTAACAGGAGAGACAGGGAAACACCTAGACAAGGCAGTCTTAGAGGACAGCTCAGACATGGCATGCAGACCTCACAGAATTTGAACATGGCCCTATATTAACAAAGCTGGTTCTTCTGTTATTGTTTTTTTTGTTTTTTTTTTCAGCAGGAGGTGCCATACTCCAGTAATGTTTTGGGCATATCTGATGTAACTATGATTATAATGGTGCACAATGTCTTTGAAATGTGTTATGTAACAAGGATGAGAATCATGATGAAGATACCTGCCATTAGTTGTACTATACCACCACAACATAAAATGGAAATATTGATAGAACATGTAAACTGTAGCACACAACATCGATGTTTGGATGCGAATGGATCTTTGTAAGTTTAAATAAAATCAAATCAAATCAATTTTATTTGTATAGCCCAATATCACAGTTTACAAATTTGCCCTAGTGGGCTTAACAGCAACAAAACATCGTGTCCTTAGACCCTCTCATCGGATAAGGAACAACTCCCTACAAAAACAAACAAAAAAAAACCTTAAACAGGGAGAAAAAATAGGAAGGGTCCTCAGGGAGAGCAACAGAGGAGGGATCTCTCTCCCAAGACGGACAACGTGCAATGGATGTTGTGTTTACGCAATTTACACAATACAACATTGAAAGAGGATAACACAGTTATAATGGACTTATAAAATTTATGAAGAATATGATGTGCAGGATACCAAGCAGTGTCCAGACACCACCGGAACAATCCAGGACCCAAGCCATGTGACCAGCATCATGTAAAAAAAAAAATTATATACTATATATATATATATATATATATATATATACACTACCGTTCAAAAGTTTGGGATCACCCAAACAATTTCGTGTTTTCCATGAAAAGTCACACTTATTCACCACCATATGTTGTGAAATGAATAGAAAATAGAGTCAAGACATTGACAAGGTTAGAAATAATGATTTGTATTTGAAATAAGATTTTTTTTACATCAAACTTTGCTTTCGTCAAAGAATCCTCCATTTGCAGCAATTACAGCATTGCAGACCTTTGGCATTCTAGCTGTTAATTTGTTGAGGTAATCTGGAGAAATTGCACCCCACGCTTCCAGAAGCAGCTCCCACAAGTTGGATTGGTTGGATGGGCACTTCTTTGAGCAGATTGAGTTTCTGGAGCATCACATTTGTGGGGTCAATTAAACGCTCAAAATGGCCAGAAAAAGAGAACTTTCATCTGAAACTCGACAGTCTATTCTTGTTCTTAGAAATGAAGGCTATTCCATGCGAGAAATTGCTAAGAAATTGAAGATTTCCTACACCGGTGTGTACTACTCCCTTCAGAGGACAGAACAAACAGGCTCTAACAGGTACTATTTAATGAAGATGCCAGTTGGGGACCTGTGAGGCGTCTGTTTCTCAAACTAGAGACTCTAATGTACTTATCTTCTTGCTCAGTTGTGCAACGCGGCCTCCCACTTCTTTTTCTACTCTGGTTAGAGCCTGTTTGTGCTGTCCTCTGAAGGGAGTAGTACACACCGGTGTAGGAAATCTTCAATTTCTTAGCAATTTCTCACATGGAATAGCCTTCATTTCTAAGAACAAGAATAGACTGTCGAGTTTCAGATGAAAGTTCTCTTTTTCTGGCCATTTTGAGCGTTTAATTGACCCCACAAATGTGATGCTCCAGAAACTCAATCTGCTCAAAGAAGTGCCCATCCAACCAATCCAACTTGTGGGAGCTGCTTCTGGAAGCGTGGGGTGCAATTTCTCCAGATTACCTCAACAAATTAACAGCTAGAATGCCAAAGGTCTGCAATGCTGTAATTGCTGCAAATGGAGGATTCTTTGACGAAAGCAAAGTTTGATGTAAAAAAAATCTTATTTCAAATACAAATCATTATTTCTAACCTTGTCAATGTCTTGACTCTATTTTCTATTCATTTCACAACATATGGTGGTGAATAAGTGTGACTTTTCATGGAAAACACAAAATTGTTTGGGTGATCCCAAACTTTTGAACGGTAGTGTATATATATATACTAGAAGAACCCCGCTACAATGTAGCGGTTTGGTTATCCACCCGTCTAAATCTCCCTCCTCTTCATCCTGCCAGCTAACCGCCTTCCCCCTGCCCCTAAACCCCCCCCCACTCCAACTCCCTCCCCCCAATTGCTCAGAATCATCTGAAATGCCGAGAAAAGTGGTTTTTAGCCATTTTTAGAAAATGCATATTTTGCATAATAATGCATAATTATTTTAATTTTCTGCTATTTTTCTGGTCCTCTCTGGAATAATACCTACCACCTCCAAAAAAAATTAGGATCATAAGTGCATTTTTGCAAAAATGCATTTTGCATAATGCCAAAACATTTGTCCCCGAAATTTTTTTTTATATAGGTGAAAAAATCAAAGATGCTCAGAATCATCTGAAATGCCGAGAAAAGTGTTTTTTAGCCATTTTTAGAAAAATGCATATTTTGCATATTTATGCATAATTTTAATTTTTTTATATTTTTCCCTTACTCTCTGGAACAATACCTACCACCTCCAAAAAGAATTAGGATCATAAATGCTTTAGTTTTCAGTCCCGCTATCCACACTAACTAACACACACACACACTAACACCACACACACACACATTACGAAAATATATGAGTAAATATATATGGATAAATTATAAAAATGCAATTCTTATATGTGAAAATTAAACTGAAAAGTCACATAACTTGGGACTCTAAAAAAATAATTATTGAGAGAAATTTGATGTTGCTAAGATAATATACAGTTTTGTTGTACAAAAAAAAAAAAGCTGGAATAATAACAAAACCAATAAGATACAGCAAGGATGCACAGCAGTGTCAAAGTATCATCCAAAACTAATGCCCAGTTGGTTTCCTTAACACTAGAACGACCGGGATTTCACTCCTACCTAAAAGGACAGTGGGCAGTCAAAATGACCGCCGGTTTTTAAACCCTGTATTCTGCCAATATAAATATCCAATTGAGATATTAATGCATTGCATATATTAGTATGTCTGTTAAGAAACGACTGACACCAAAATTAACATTTACTACTATTTTTCAAACAATTTAAAATGGCCGCTGTGCAACGCCTGTAAATACTGCAGCGTCTCGGTGGTGGTCATGGTTCGTCTGAAATGGCGTCTGTAACCAGACAAGTTGGAAATAATCAAAAATCCAGTTTAGACTATTACTCTGCACTGGAGCATGCTAGTTTTTTTTTCTAGGACAGAGCAATGAACGTCACGAAGGAAATGATGTGACCAACACACGTCATGAATAGTGACATGACGTGCATGATCATGCACAGATTACGAGCGGTCATTTTGACCGGTCATGGTCATTTTAGGTAGATCTTATCATAACTTCTTTTGTACAATTGATCTAAAAAACATTTAATGCAAATGTATGCAATTTTAGGAGCATTCAGGGAGTGGCAGGTCTGTATATTTTTCTTTTTTTTTCACAAAGTTATCGAACTTTGAAAATCCAGAACCGTCATAATGACCATCTTGGTCGTTCTTTAACTTAGCGTGTTAACTTTGTATTGAAATGAGGGGTCTGGCCTCGGACACAATATCATATGTCACTGACATCTCCTCTACTGATCGGATAAAAACATGTCACATTTTGACTATCTGCCCTTACACTAGCACTGATGTAGTACAGCCACCCACCTCCACCCACTGTTAATTCTCTAATCACAAATGCTGAGTGGCAAAGTCACACACACACAGATACGAAAACACTTAAGAAGCCTTTTACGGAACCCAAACACGCGCAGGCACACGCTTGCACACACACAGATCCACATTTCATCCAAGCAGCAGTCTAAGCCGGGGAGATAAAGCAGTCTAATTATAGTCTTCATTTGCAGCTCTGATCCATAGGATAAATTCTCCCCAGCTACTTTACTGTGTGCCCTGGGCAGCTCGGAAGCAGTTGGTCTAACATGGTGTTTACCATGAGGACCCCTACAGACAGTATATACACATGTAATAACAGTATCACACACACACACACCCCCAACGATCCAAATACTAGTGCAGCTGCAGATATCCCCATATTAAATCCAAAACGTGTGTGTGTGTGTATGTATGTGTATACATATATGTATATACACTCACTGGCCACTTTATTTGGTACACCTTGCTAGTACCGGGTTGGACCCCATTTTGCCTTCAGAACTGCCTTAATCCTTCGTGGCATAGATTCAACAAGATACTGGAAACATTCCTCAGAGAGTTTGGTCCATATTGACATGATAGCATCACGCAGTTGCTGCAGATTTGTCGGCTGCACATCCATGATGCGAATCTCCCAGTCCACCACATCCCAAAGGTGCTCTATTGGATTGAGATCTGGTGACTGTGGAGGCCATTTGAGTACGGTGAACTCATTGTCATGTTCAAGAAACCAGTCTGAGATGATTCGAGCTTTATGACATGGCACGTTATCCTGCTGGAAGTAGCCATCAGAAGATGGGAACACTGTGGTCATAAAGGGATGGACATGGTCAGCAACAATACTCAGGTAGGCTGTGGCATTGACACGATGCTCAATTGGTACTAAGGGGCCCAATGTGTGCCAAGAAAATATCCCCCACACCATTACACCACCACCACCAGCCTGAACCGTTGATACAAGGCAGGATGGATCCATGCTTTCATGTTGTTGACACCAAATTCTGACCCTACCATCCGAATGTCGCAGCAGAAATCGAGACTCATCAGACCAGGCAACGTTTTTCCAATCTTCTATTGTCCAATTTTGGTGAGCCTGTGCGAATTGTAGCCTCAGTTTCCTGTTCTTAGCTGACAGGAGTGGCACCCAGTGTGGTCTTCTGCTGCTGTAGCCCATCTGCCTCAAGGTTCGACGTGTTGTGCGTTCAGAGAGGCTCTTCTGCATGCCTCGGTTGTAATGAGTGGTTATTTGAGTTACTGTTGCCTTTCTATCAGCTCGAACCAGTCTGGCCATTCTCCTCTGACCTCTGGCATCAACAAGGCATTTTTGCCCACAGAACTGCCGCTCACTGGATATTTTCTCTTTTTCGGGCCATTCTCTGTAAACCCTAGAGATGGTTGTGCGTGAAAATCTCAGTAGATCAGCATTTTCTGAAATACTCAGACCAGCCCGTCTGGCACCAACAACCATGCCACGTTCAAAGTCACTTAAATCACCTTTCTTCCCCATTCTGATGCTCGGTTTGAACTGCAGCAGATCGTCTTGACCATGTCTACATGCCTAAATGCATCGAGTTGCTGCCATGTGATTGGCTGATTAGAAATATGCGTTAACGAGCAGTTGGACAGGTGTGCCTAATAAAGTGGCCGGTGAGTGTATATATATATATATATATATATATATATATATATATATATATATATATATATATACTTAGCACAAAAAGTAAATAAATGTGTGTTTGGTAGATTATTTCTTTGTTGTAACAATGCTTCTTGGCAATAAATCTTATACCGTTGGAAGGCCTGTTTATTTCCCTTTCAAATGGTGCCACATTTGTAAGGAACATGCATTTGTGGGATGAGCGGATGAGCAGCAGAGCTGAGTATGTGGGTTGCGCCCATGAAAAATTTGCCAAATCTTCTCTGCCAATGCCAAACAGCATATTTTGCTGTCACTATTGACTCTTGTTTTGAGCTTCTGGTACCCCAGGTGCTGACAATCAGGTGCCTGATATAAGATTTACTGCCAAGAAGCATCGTTACAACAATGAAATAATCTACCAAACACACATTTCCTTAATTTTTGTGCTAAGTTTATATATCAACACGGATACAGGAAAAAAATAATACATTACAATACAGGCCTGTACTGCAATGTTTTTTTTTTTAAATCCTGTATCTGTATTGATATTCTGCTCCTCATTAGTTGAGCACTTACAACAACACCATTGACGGTTTCAGAAAAAAAATGCTATATCTATATATACTATGCTACTATAAGGAGTGACCCGTGTTGGTAAACTAAAGTCTTTCCTAAATGCATTTCTTTGAGTAAATGCAGCCATTCCACAGCAGTAGCAAAAGAAGTAACCTTGGAGCATCATGCCGTAGCATACCAACTCTCCATCTGTCAGAATCTCATTAAAATGCTAATTCATTCTAATAAGTGACAGGTAATAAGCTGCAATTATGTATCGTCAGAGAGGTCCCAGTAAGCAGCAGCTAGATGGAAGTTGTGTTGTACCACTAATCAAGAAACTTCTTTACCAGCCATTACTACTACCCAGCAGCTCCACAGACACACACACAAACACAGACACACACGCAAACATACAGACACACACAGACAAACACATGCAAACACACACACACATAAACACACACATGCACACATACACACACAAACATACATACTCACACACAAACACAAAAACGCACACAAACATACACACACACAAACACGCACACACACACACACACAGAAAGATACAAAATCACTCTTAACCTTCACCAGACATATGCTTGTTTTGTTTTGTTTTTTTTTTTTTTTTTTTTTTTTTTGTTTTGTTTTTTTCAGTTCAAAAACCCATTTAACAATACAAAGGGTATGATTACCATAACCATGCCTTGTATTAGTTGTAGAATCCGTGCTTGGAAGTAGAGGTCTCCCATCACTCATGTCCCATTGAATCTACTTTAGCAGAAAGCTCTGTCTGTATAATATTCCTCCCTGTTCTCTGCCTACATCAAGTACACAACCACACTGTGCCTCATTATTTCTAGCAACTTCTTCTCACATCAATAGGTAATGGCAAATGGGATGTCTTGAACTGGCAGCTCTTGAATAGCTCAGCTCTCCATAACCAAATCTCGTCAAAAATCGTTAGCTAGGGGACAGATGTAACCACCAAAGCCAGATGAGTCTCAGCACTTATCGAGACATGTCTGGTTCCCTGAGAGCCATTTTTCTTAGGGCATTCCACCTTACATTATGCAAAATGCTCAGTCCTATTACATCAGTGAGTAGGCATAATGCAAGGCATGTGTGTGTTGGCTGTGTTGTTATTATGAGAGCCCCCCCCCCATACTGATATGCCGGACTGCTCACCTGGCAAAGACGCTTGCCAGCAGGGACCAGGTTGGGGCCCTGTTTCTTGCCAAGTTTTGAAAGATTTTATGTAACACAAGATGATCAATATGAGTTCTAAAAACAGACTTTAGAGGAGAACATGTTCTACCATTTAGCAACTTGGATTCCAGTGCCCATGGTGGGCGTTTGAGTAAGCCAAGCTGTACAGCCATTATTCACAATTTTGCACATTTGCTGTTGCGTCAGTCATTGACATACAACCCAGGGACATCTGACTCTGCTGGCTTGTGATCAGTTTTTACTGCTGTGGATGAACAATTGTTGTGTCACCACTAAAAATAATGATTTAGTACACTGAATGTTTTTAGACTTCATTTGACAGTCTTAAAATTGCAGTGTTGATAAGCTCTTTAACAAAGTAGACTCATATTGTGAGTAACACTGGATTTTGGACGTCCCGGTAGTGTAGTGGTCTATTCCGTTGCCTACCAACATGGGGATTGCCGGTTCGAATCCCCGTGTTACCTCTGGCTTGGTCGGGCATCCCTACAGACACGATTGGCCATGTCTGCGGGTGAGAAGCTGGATGTGGGTATGTGTCCTGGTCACTACATTAGTGCCTCCTCTGGTCAGTTGGGGCGCCTGTTCAGAGGGAAGGGGGAACTGGGGGCAATAGTGGGATCCTCTCACGTGCTACATTCCTCTGGTTAAATTCCTCACTGTCAGGTGAAAAGAAGCGGCTGGCGACTCCACATGTATCGGAGGAGGCATATGGTAGTCTGCAGACCCCCCCCCCCCCCGATTGGCAGAGGGGATGGAGCAGTGACCAGGACAGCTCGGAAGAGTGGGATAATTGACCAAGTACAATTGGGGGGGAATCCAAAAAAAAAAAGAACCCTGGATTTTGGTTAGATTTACAAATGTTCCAGAGTGTATTTTCTCATGTACAACTCAAACATACCAGGAATATGTGGGGATTTACCCAACTAAGTTTGAGAGCATGAAAGTTTGAAGGGGAGAGAATGATTTCTACATTGGGAACCACTAGCCCTTCGTATAGGGAGTGTGGCTTATAGACAGTCAGCTGATAACCTGCTCTGAGGTGAAGGGTTGAATCTCCTCTGAGCAAATTGAATGTGGAGAAACATGGTGACAAATGTGATTGCTCTCCACAATGGCTTTTTTACCCCCTCCATCCCCATAATTCTGAGAAGACTCCCCAACAGAAATAACCCAGCACTCCACTGTAAGCCTTATCTCATTGTGGGGAGTCATAGCACTCTAAATCTTCAACTATTTCTCCAATCATATTTGAGGTCTGGGGCCAACACTCATGCTCTTCATTCGGCCCTGGCCTGGATTTTGTTGGATTGTACTTGAAGGCTAAGACACAGTTGTATCGAACCACAATGCAATCCTCCCCAGGAGCTCCAAATCACGGTAAAACTTCAGGTATCCTTGGTTGGGGAGGAGATTAGAGCAAGATATTGATTTGACTGGAATGTATTCGAAATAACTTGATTTAGCAGCATTGTAAAAATGTCCTCCAACTGAAAATGAATGTGATAATTGTTGTTTCATTTTACTTTTGGGTGACAGTGGTGTTTATTTTGCTAAATGTCCCTCACAGGGCCTCCTACCATCTCCAGTACCCAGACTCAGCAAGCTTTACATGGTGAAAAGGGACAGATCAAATGTTTTATTCGAAGCACACCACCCCCAGATCGTATCGTAAGTAAATTTGGATGTTTTTTATCTTTAGTATCAGTTTAGTGTACTTTGTTATTCAAAAACAAGTAAATATCTATCTGCTGCTAAAACCATAAATGTGTATTTCATGGCAACATAGCAGTGCTAATCACATATGCAATGACATACTCTGTCACGTCCATATCTGATTGATAGAAATGTTCTTTTTGATGACAGTCAAACCTTCATGCAGTCAGTCAGTAAAAGCTTTATTGCTCTATTGATTCAAATGTTTCAACATGGACACTACACCCAAACTAAGATCAGTTTAATGAATGCAATAGCATTCATGGCCATTTGTTTTTTTTTATGACTTGGGGGGCATGAAGCATAGCAAGCTTAGGCCTTTAATTTTTCATTTAATTCATGCTTATTCTTTGTTAGTGCAGATCCCATTAAGATTTATGGACCTTAGATAAACAGCCTAATCTTCCACCTGCTCTTTGTGCGATTATTAATTTGTGTGTGTGTGTGTGTGTGTGTGTGTGTGTGTGTGTGTGTGTGTGTGTGTGTGTGTGTTTAATTGTCATGCACTGTCATATAATGTGTGTTTGGTATAGTGATGCCCAACATTAACCCAGCTGCATAATTAATATCCAGTTGATTTGATGGGTAGGCCTTTAGAGGCAGTCACTACTGGGGCTTGAATGTTAATCCTGGATGAAAGTGTCAGTGCAAAGGCCTAGTTTTTCTTGACATGTGTCAACAGACAAAAACACAAGAAAATATTGAAACTAGATGGTACTATTTTTGTTTGTTAACTGTTCCGGTTAGTTTGTGGGTCAGTAAAACCACTGGCTGTAGTTATTTTAAGCCAAAAACATGACACACTGTGCAGATCATTTTGAAACTTCTTGAAACTAGTAAGTGAAAAAACAATAGCTTTTTCGCTTCATTTAAGAAGAAATAATCAAATCAAGGGTAAATCTGTGCATTTAAATTGTTATCACCCTCTTTTTATCATACATTTCGTGCCCCCATCCTACCTTAAAATTCTCAGTGAAAAGTAGTCAGTGGCAGTAAAGCATCAATGCAACAGTTAAACATTGGCTATGCATCACAGGAAGTTGAATCAGTTCATCTGGATACGACGTTCATTGAGAGAAACGTTTCATCACTCATCCAAGTGACCTCTTCAGTCTAAACTGACTGCAGGTATCCTCACCCTTATAAACAGCACAGTTACATAATGACTGAAACCAACAATCAGTTACATATGTTGTGTCCAGATGAACTGATTCAGCTCTCTGTGCTTTAATTACCTGGATTATTGAGCATGCATCAAGACAATTGGATAGACACTAGTGGCACCCAAAATGTATCCCTTCTTGGGACTGTTTTTATATAAAATCCACCATTAAATGCCAAATTTTAAGTATGAGACAGTCTTCTCCTCCATACATGTGTGCAATAAAACTTATTCCTTTTCAACACTTGGTTAGAGAATATTTTTTTCTCCATCATGTTGTTATCTGAGTGGTATCTACTTAAAGAGTAACTAATTCCTAGAGCATTTCAGTGAATTTGTTGACATATTCAGGTTAAAAATCACTGAAATGTTAAAAACATGTCAGGCTGGTCTTGGTTCTCTGGGATGTTAGCATAGCCGGATAAACACAGCTGCAGATAACATTAATAATGGATCTGTTGGACGAACAAGCATTGACAGTACTATTTACAGTTGTTACTGCTGGCTGTGTGTCCATCAATGCTGAATGCTAAATCAAACAGGTCCATTATTAATGTTATTAGCTGCAGCTGTGTTTATCCTGCTATGGTAACATCACAGAGTACCAAGACTAGCCTGACATGTTTTTAACCTTTATATGGTTTTTAACCTTTTTAGATCAGCAAAATCCCTAAAATTGTCTAGGATTAACTTACCCTTTAAAGGGAAGTAAAATTCAATCATTTTGAAAATGTAAACTTAACTTGGAGCTACACAAGGCAATTTTGAACCAATTGCATGTTATTGAGTTATAACAGAGCAATTGCACCCATTGGCAATTCAGTACACCAAGTTTTGCTGCTAAAGTGCTCTGGTGGTCTGGTGTGAATGGTCTTCTTACAGTCATCTTGCATACCATGTGTCCATCTGGTCTCACCATATTGTCAGTAACAAATGAAGAGAGCGCTCTCACAGAACATCAACAACATCAAGCCTTAGCCTTCAAGCTTTCATTGCTTTATGCTACTACAGCCTCACAATACATATTAATAACACCAAGGAAGTACCACTCAAAGCTATCAAGCACTGCTACTGTTCCAAACTTGCACAGTGTAGCTTTAAATATTTCACAAATTAACCGCAAAGTTATGCAATCTTCACCTTTCATCTTATTTTTGTGGTGGTAGTGTTGAGTAATAATATTGGATTCTGTCTACTGATAATTGGACTTTGTCCCCACAGACCATAGTTCTTTTGATGAAAAGTTTTAGCTAATGTTTGTAACATGCTACTAATATGTTTTTAGCAAGCTTGTTGTAGTTGCAAAAGGATGCATTTGCCACAGAACTCCGCAGAATCCATAACTGTTTTCACATAACAGCAGTTAGAAAACAACTATCATCCTTTTTATCATTCTGTTTCCCTCACCTCAGGCCTGGTCATGGAAGGAGACAGTGCTGGAGTCTGGGACGTCTGGACGCTACACGGTGGAGACAGTCAGCACAGAGGAGGGTGTGATCTCAACGCTGACCATGAGTAACATTGTCCCCGCTGACTTTCAGACCATCTACAACTGCACTGCCTGGAATAGCTTTGGCTCAGACACTGAGATCATACGCCTCAAGGAACAAGGTGGGAGCCAAGGTTCGGCAGTTTCCATCTTCCTCTTCTTCAAAGAATGTGGCAGGGAGTAGTGGTGTTTTGAATGTTGGTGTGTTTATGTCACTGTGATTGGATGCATGTACATCTCTGTTGTTTTTGTGTCTGAATGTGTCCATCTTTCAGCATATGTGTATGTGTGTGTGTGCACAACTAGCTGTTTCTTGGAGCAGAAAGACACTCACAACATTTTATTAATGTATCTGTATGTATGTTTATGTGTTTAATGGACAAGTCATCTATTTTTCAAATTTTAAAAATGAGAAACAGAAAGGTCAAAAATGTTTGGCAAATTCACGTGTTTATAGACATTGTTTGTATCTACATGTTCTGTAGTAACAAAATCTAGATTACACAAAATCATCTTTGGAGATGAAGTAAGATATAGTAGTTGACAATACAGTCTCTAACATCTGGAGTTGCTAAAATATTACATTCCCAATTTTTAACTTAAAGTCCCACTATGTAGAATTTTCCTGAATAAATACTGCCATATTTTCCATTTAATGTATGTCAAAATACTATAAAATAAATCCACCCATTATTCACAAACCATATATAGAATATTATTTTACAAGCTGCTTATATTAAAGTGGCATAGATCAATAAAGACATTAAACAGGATTTGCTGCTAAAGGAAGACCACTTGGTTTGCTTTTGCTTAAAAAAGCGAGAGGTATCAATAGTGTACACAAATACATCCACACTGAAACCAATACACTCTTACATTCTGTTTGGTACTCAATAAAAAAATAAAAGCCCTCAGTCAAATACCCTTATTAACATAAATTAGGGTAAATGAAAAGTTATTGGATGGTAGGATAGTAAAATATATTTTTACTGGGAATGCAAAGCAATATATATATATATATATATATATATATATATATATATATATATATATATTTTAGTTTGCTTTTAATTTGATATATGGACCATAAACTCATTTCAGGCAGTTCTGCCCATAAGGTATTGTACAATTAATTGAATATGAGTCAGATAAAGTACATTCCCGCTTCTTTTGTGCATGTTGGAAAAAAGTGAGAAAAAGAGTCCAAGATGAAGAGAAACAGATGGTGTGTGTGTGTGTGTGTGGGTGGGTGTGTACATACGTCTGGGAGGGAGACGGCCTCTGTGGGTTTTGTAGATCCTGTGCTGTACTGTTCTATACGTAAGTGACTGTATATGTAGGAGGACTTTGCAATATTTTATTGTAGAAGGACATGTCCTTTTGATGATCTTTTCAGAATCTCTCCCGGTAGCGGTCATCATTGGCGTGGCTGTGGGAGCCTTTGTGGCATTCATAGTCCTAATGGGCACCATTGGAGCATTCTGCTGCACGCGATCCCAGAGAAGTATGTTTCTTGTTCCCAGCTAACTCCACCATAGTATGCATGGCACAGCCAAATCACAAGACATGGTCCTCCACCACACTGCAATAAACTAATAAACTGTTCATCGGGAGGACATTTTATATCATATTAGGTCTTACAGTCTTTGAAAAAGGAAAATTTTTACTATAGGGTGGAATTATTTGCCTTGATTTTAATACAATTTGGCACACTGCATTTACGTTCATATGTCGATTTATACATATTCCTAGGAATTGAAAAGTGCATTCATGGTACTACTGATTATTGATCAATAAGTGATACCCATACATTTCCATATACTGGAATAGTCTCCAGCATCCCTGCAACCCTGAGAGCAGGAGAAGCAGTTCAGATAATGGATGGATGGATGGAAAAGAATGAAGACTTAAAGCACAATTCATTTGGTAGTGTTAGCAGCAGCATAACTGAACTAGACATACACATATTTTGAAGGAACAACAAATTATACACAATGTGTTAGATGTGAAGCACAAT
Source organism: Lampris incognitus (assembly GCF_029633865.1). Classification (NCBI taxonomy): domain Eukaryota; kingdom Metazoa; phylum Chordata; class Actinopteri; order Lampriformes; family Lampridae; genus Lampris; species Lampris incognitus. The sequence continues at coordinate 30,416,182 of NC_079217.1, read as the reverse complement.
TGTTTTGTGATTTTGTTGTGAACAGAATATTGTGTTGAGTTTGTTGACATTATAAAACAGATGTTTTTGCAGCAGTTCAATGGAGCTAAGGTTAGCTCATCTGAAACATGTTGTTAGGTAAACAACACCCCAGCAAAGCAGTTGAACATTAGAAGCACTTTTAAACTTTGATCAAAAGATGTGTTTGAGTACATTAGAGGTGATAGAGAATGTCTTATTTGCATCTCTCAGTGGCATTTCTGTGAAACCATACCTGGAATGAAACCACATGCACAATACCAAGTGACAGAAGACAAGGGACAGGCTAAGAGGGAAGAGTTGAGGGGGTGCAGAAAAAAATAGTTTTCGCCAATTTTATGAAAAATGAGGATTATAACATATTTACAAAAACTGCAAAAATATTTAACGTTTTATAACAGCATGACATTTTAGATGCACTCACAAAAATGTTTCCTAAAAAATGTTTGCCCCACCCCCGAATCTATGCAGATGGTACAGCTAAACGCGAGACTAAAGTTAGTTTGTGAGTGAGTGAGTTAGAAACCAGGTTCATGGGGTGCTTCACATCTAAAAACTAGAGGAAAGCATTGAAAATGTAATAAAATATTAAAGTGTATTGTATACAGGCAAAGCAGCAACTGTACATTTAATAGAGGGATATGTCTTGCTTATCGAATCAGGTTTGTTTCAAAATTCAGTAAATGCAAAGAAACGATAAATAAATGCAGAGAACATGATGTGCACGTCTGTCAAATATTGCAAGTATATTAATCCACAAATGCCTTTTCCAGACAAAAATACCTGTCTATATATATATATATATATATATATATATATATATATATATATTAAAAAAAATTGTTTGGCAGCATGGTGGCCCAATGGTTAGCGCTGTCACCTCACAGAAAGAAGGTCCTGGGTTCGAAACCAAGGGTTGTCCAACCTCGGGGGTCATCCCATGTAATTTTCAGTGTTGAGTTTGCATGTTCTCCCTGTGTCTGCAGTGGGTTTTCTCCAGGTGCTCCGGTTTCCCCCACCATCAAAAATACATGCATTTTAGGGTTAATACTCCTGTCTGTGCCCCTGAACAAGGAAATGGAAAATGAACTGGAGTTGGTCACCGGTTGCTGCCGCTGCCCACTTCTTCTAGCTACACAGCTAGGATGGGTTAAATGTAGGGCATGAATTTCCCCACAGGGATTAATAAAGTATATCAAAATTTAAAAAAAAGAAGAAAATAATTCCACAAATATATTTCTACATTTAGAGTATATCACGTTTCAGATAATACATTTATATTATAATCCTCCTATCCAATAATATATTTAGTCCAAGGGATATTTCACATTAGTCAGTCATATCACAATTTGCTCTGGATCACCAACCTTGTTGAATAAATGTTTCAACAATGCTGAAAAAGCCTTGCTTTGCTGCAGTTTGTTCCTGTGTGACAAGGCAAAATCTGATATTCTCTATTAAAAGTCAATAGATGACATTTAGCACATAAGGGATTGTGCAGCTCATAGACAGATACAAAATGCCAGAATCTTACCGTGCTTCATTTTAAGACCATCCCAGTAGTCCACAACAGAGGATTGGCAAAGGATCTTTGTCCATCTTTATACCTGTCATTTCAGTGTGACCTGGTGCATCCGATCACACCAGAATGCATTAACTGTCAGGTATGTACGTTCTCGGGATGGAAGTTGGCTACACTGAGATCCAATCTGAAAAACCTCATATTTAAGTGACCTTGCTCGCATTGTTATCAAATCTCAGTATATGTGGACATAAATCTGGCCACAATATGGATATTCTAAGCAATATCATTAATTTACCATACCCCATTGATGTGTTTTCCATTATATTTCTGCATCAGCCCCCACAAACTTGTAGAAACATGGAGGAACACATATGGCGCGGTGCTGTGGAGACTCACAGTGTCTCACAGTGCTATGGTCAGATACCACTGTGCAGTCCAAGCTGGAACATTCTCACAGAAATAAAATAAACCCAACAACATTTTTCTTAAGTATAATATTGGCCGGGGGGGGGGGGTTGTTAAATCTGATCTCACATTAACTACAGAGTTCACATGCAAGTTTCACTTGGAGACACATCAATGCCACCTGAGCTGAGGTTGTATCTAGCAGTTCCAATGCACCAGATCACATCTAACAACAGGTGTATGTATCCCTGGCCTTTGCGATGGTTGTAAAAGATCTGGTTTTTAAGTTCAGCGTTCAGCATCCCATTCGTTAAATCCTCATGTAGTGTGAGGTCAGCCATTGCCAACCTTAAGCATAAGGTATCTTTGCCTCTTTGATAGCCAGACATTTGTTTGTGCTAATTGAAGTCTATTATTTGCTTCTCGGCTCTTATTTTAAAGACACAAAACCTGATTTAATTTGGGTATGCAATTAAATTTTTCATTGGCACTTCTTAAGTAGTCAACGCCAACTTGCCTAAACTTTTTACTTTCTATGTAAATTATTATAATTTATACAGTCCCTGATCAATATAATCCCTTTAAGACTAAAAGAGCAAGTAGATAGCACTAATTAATTTAGATGTTGGTAAAGACATGTGTTTGTATCCTGCTTGATACATGAGGACCATTAAAACATGTGGGGTGAAAAATATTTTTCTAAGATTTGCTACTTGTTTCAAGAAAACATGTGTCGCAGATAATGTTGCATGAAGTTTTATTGTGAGACTTAAGCCAAAATAAAATCACTTGTTTAGATGAACCACTTTTGCGCTGTAGAGGAAGGAATGTGATAAAGCAGGCCATGCAATTTCAGTCTAAGCACTCCCAATTAAGGCTACATTCATTGTTCATTATTGCAACAAAAAAAAAATTCCACCCATACAAGCAATTTGAATTTAGTTTTGAGTTTTAGAAACTAATTTTGTTTTTGAGAGGAAATCACTTGATGGAAATACATTAATCCTCACGTATATAATGCAGCTTTATGTGATTTGAGAACTTTCTTGAACCACGTGATGATTTACTAAAGTGACATATAGATTACTCAGCCAGTATCAAGAGCAAATCACTTGATTTAAAAAGGATTCACGGAGTCAAACAGATGAAGTTATGACAGTCCAAGGCATATGCATATTTATTATTCATGTTATTCTTTTCAGAAAAAAATTGCATTTTAAAATTCAAAGCTAAGCCAAATAGTTTTTATGATGATGGTTTTTGCAGTGTATTCACTGCCACCCATCCCTGCACCAAGCAACCCAGGTTAGAGATAGCTTTCCAAGAAGCAAATTGTGCTCATGATCCCCTCAGCATGTTTATTGTCTGTATACCACAGAGGACGCACACCTGGTTATGCCCTCACTGCCCATCTCCATCTGTGCACACCAGAGAGAACTTGCAAGCAAAATTAAGACAGAAAGTAAGACTTTGTTATATGACAGTATAATCAGCATTGTCCCCACCAGAATGAGCAACCGTGGAAGGCTGTGTAAGATTGCATATGTATGCAGCAAAAGATAATCTTGTTTTGGCAGGAAGGAAACAAATGATTCATAATGCATTGTATTGTTTCCAGGAAATGGATGAGAGTGGATCTTAGAAACCAAACCCATAGATCTTGCTAAATTTTGTAGTATTGTAAAATGCATTGGGGACAATTATTGTATCAACACATACACTGGGTTGTTTATCCAGCTTATTGAAATATATGTCTCATTTGTTTCTTTCTACCAGATCTAAAAGGAGTTGTGTCTGCAAAAAATGACATCAGAGTGGAAATCGTACACAAAGACCACAATGTGGCACGAGAGAATGAAGAACATACCTCCATGAAACAACTGATGGTGAGTGTGAGTGTCAAAGTATACTACTTTTCACTTCACTTCACTTTGCTCCTGTTGTCACTAAAACAGAATACTACCTTTGTCTGTTCAATTCTTATAGAAAGATATCAAATACCTATTTGCAACAAGGTGTGCTCTGATTGTTGAGTTCCCTGTAAAAAAAGTTCCTTTATGAATAATGGCATGCAGATGAAAGAAGACAAAGACTGTTTCAAAATATTAGCCTTAGCAGATTTCACTGAACAGTTAGTTAACTGTTCTCCGATGCGTCCTTCGGGTTAGCTCAGGTCAACTGCCCAAATACTTGTAGTGTAGTGTCATTGAAGATGGCAGCGAGAATTCACGTTCACAGCGGCTTCACCCAGTACCAGTGTGAGAAGATGGCAGCGCAAATTCACATTTGCGGTAGCCCAACCCAGTACTGTCCATGCAGTGTCTTTGTCCACGTCTGCGTCTAAGTTTTGTCTTTGTTTGATGGCTGGGAGAGCTGGCGCTAGATCGGCTGGGAGAGCTTGGTCTGCTGCATCCTGTGGGCCCAGGGACCAAGGCCTTGCCCGGAGCTGCACCCGAGGAGTTAACACCGAGGACGGTCTGACAGGATGTGGAAGCAGGGCAGGATAAGCTAACTGCTAGCTTATGCAGATCGGCAGTTCTGATAACACCGAGGGCGGTCTGGCGGTGGCCTCACCTGGCGTTGACTGTGGTGTTTTTGATGTCATCGTGTGGAGTGCGGGGAGGTGTGTCGAGGGTGTCTGGCTGGGAGAGCTGGTGCTGGATTGACTGGGAGAGCTTGGTCTGCTTCGTGCGGTGGGCCCAGGGATCACGGCCCCTGCCTGGAGTTGTGCCCAAGGAGGAAACACCAAGGGCAGTCTGACAGGATGCGGAAATGGGGCAGGCTAAGCTAGCTGTTAGTCCATGCAGACTGGTAGTTCCAACAGCCATCCTGGCTGGCGTTTGCTCCCTTGGACAGTGATTTATTTATTTATTTATTTATTTTTAAGTTTAGATTAGATATATGTGTTAGTTTGGATATGTGTGTTCTTGTGGTTCTTGTAGTTTTTGGATGTGTTTTTGTCTTTGCTTTTCACTGCTGTGGACTGGGAGAAATGGCTTCCTGATTCCTGATACCTGTTCACGTGGTTGGTCCCACGTTGTGAGCACTGGCCTCCCTTTGTGAAATGTCTGAAGCACAGCATATCCTTTAACTTAAGGCATGTAGCTAGTTTATCCTGCATGATCAAGGCAAAAGGCCTATACTCAGCAATACTATTTATTCAAAACTGTACCATTCAACTACAGTGCAGGCCTCAGTACATAGTGGCTTTGATGATGCTGACAACCATCAGAATACCTTATGTCAGGTTACATCTGTATCGACATGGGTATTAAACCGGGTCTTCTCCTTGACTTAGTTATTTACTTTTCTCCTAATGAACTTTAGTATTGGCTGCACTGATACTACGCCACCTGGCCTGGTCTTTTACCTCTTTTCTTTACTTTGCCTCATGTTGAGCCTGTCTCCTCAAGGTCTTTTTAACACTGCCTTCTCTATTGAAGCCGCACAACTGTTGTGGTTTTCATGCAGTATGCCCGATGGCGTGCCTGGTTACAGCAAAGAGGTCTTAGATTACACTTTTCTCCCATATCACTTAATAGGCATTAATGTTACTGCAGGGAAATAAACTCAGATACCCTACAAATCTGCATTTTGTAAAAGAAATGAGATTCGTGGATACATTATTAATGCTCCTTGCTAGCCCTGAGTGAAAGAGTGAAGGAGGAACATGTCTGAATAATATTTAGTTTTCACAGAGTGAAATTCTTCCATCCTAGAATGTCTCAAGACTGAATGAATGACGTTGAAAAACCGCATCAATTCATGTCATACTTCTCCCCGATAGGTTGAACGAGGGGAGTTTCAGCAGGAATCTGTTCTGAAGCAGCTCGAGGTATTACAGGAGGAAGAAAAGGAATATCAGCACATCAAGGTACAAATGATGATCAATGAGTGGGAAAGAGAAAAAAAGCGTGAGGAAGGGAAGACGAAAGTAACGTGCAGAGAGAGAGAGGAGAAGTGGATATTGAAGATTTTTTTGCCCCAGGTTTTTAACTCAAGGACCAATATGGCTGAAATGCACTAATCCCCTTTCCGCCACTACTGCTCTGGCAAGAATAAGGCCAGAGGCAAAATGAATCCCATTAAAGTTCTAATGTGATTAATTAGGCCATCATCAAAGGTGATGCAAAAAAAAAAAACAGAAGCTGTGAGCCCTGAAGTTCTAATGTCCGAGAGTCAGTGCTGTTAAATATGCATTTTGTATTCAAACATAATTTAAAGTATTCTACGTGGAATTTAAAAAGTCTTATCTTGCTCTCAGCCCATCATGTTGACTGTGAAAGCACAATAACCTCACCATACATACACACACACACACTGGTTGAGTTGTGAGAAGTAGAAAGCATTCCAAATAACTTGCAGGATTTTATCTTAAATACTGAAATATTATAAGGTGGAATTGTTTTAAATGCTAACAACTGAAAGACCCTTTTTTATCTCCATCTATATGAAAGTCACCAGAAACTGTGAAAGAATTGTTGGTTTCCATTTCGACTGAGATTAAGAAATAAAAACAAAGCAAACAAGTCTTCAAATAAGTCTGCATATTACTAGCTTGATATCAATTTAGTCTAAAACAAGAGGTAGAATTTAGCGTATATTCAAGCCTTGTCTGTATGCAATGTGGATTTGTGTTTAGCTCTTGAAAGACAAATTGGATAGAAATCTGTCTGACCTAATGATGGGTAGTTTTGAAATAATAAATGACTCGTAATCTCTCAACACATGTAGAATCCAATCATGTATTATAATTGTTAATTTACTATTCACACCCTAGCCACCCATGTCATTATTGCACTTTGATAATAAACATCCTTGTAAAATCACTCAAAATGAAATACTCTAAACAATTTTTTTTCTTTTTCTATTCCCAACAGCACTGTCATATGTGACACTTTAATAGTCTTTTCCATGCAAAAATATCTTGAATAGCAGAATGTGTGGATTATTTCCACCATCGTAAAACAAAAGATGTAACCTCAGAAACATGTATGTCATATTTACTTGAATGACACAGATGTGGGATGTCATTATGATGCTATAAGAGCAGCTACACTTAGATGACATCCAGTCAGGTTAATCACAGCTACTCCAATCCAGCCAGCGCCACTGAACACATCCTTATTTTCTCTCTCTCTCTCTCTCTCTCTCTCTCTCTCTCTCTCTCTCTCTCTCTCTCTCTCTCTCTCTCTCTCTCTCTCTCTCTCTCTCTCTCTATCTTATGCTATTCTCCAAATCTATGTCAGCACAAGCACCTTGGAGTCTTTGTTGTGTAATCTCGGTCTGCTCTACCTGCTGCCATCAGGGGCCAGCTTTTGCTGTGGTGGTTGATGAGTGTTGAGTGTGAATGGGACGGGGGGGGGGGGGGGGACTGAGTGAGAGGCAAGGTCTACACACAAACAATCTCCCCAGTCAGCTGTCTAATGACGCAGTGAACATAACGAGGCTCCTCTTAAGGTTGTCGGGGGGCTGTTTCATTTCCTAATGATTAGCATCCTTCTTTTGGGATTTGGCTTTGTGCTACTCTCACTTTGACATTCACATCTATTCAGACACAGACACGCTCACAAAAAGACAGACACACACACACACACACACACACATGTATACAAATACTTGTAGTGCACTAACTGAAACCTTAGCAACAGCACGGCACACAGGGTTCAGCAGACAGAAGAGGAATATGGCAGATGTGCCCTTGGCGGCCATTTTCTGTGCACACACGGAATTACAGACACGGCAATCATTACGGGTCCAATTAAGACTGGGATATGAGTGAATTTTGTGTTGACGTGTTGTATGCCAAACTCTGCATCATCAAAGCCCACTTAATTAGCAAGTAACACAATTTTAAGGTTATGAGGGGTTGAGTAAATTATTACTCTAAGATTTAAGCTTTGCCACTGTTTTTGTTGATTCTCGTTTTCAATGTGATGAACACAAACGCTTGTTTTCTTATCTATTCTCCATTTTGAATGGAAATTAATGCCAGTTTGGCCTTGAATCTTGCTATACTTCAAGAGGAATAAATACATATAAACAGAGGGATGGTTTTATTTTATTTTATTTTTTCTAGAGATGTACTGTCTGTTTGTTTTTAGATCTGCTACTACTGGGAATTTAAAGAAAGGAAAACAAAGCCATTGTAAATGTCACACAATACTTTCCCAAATAATAATAGTTTAAGCTAAATTATTTTCTTTTTTTCCTCCCCCTATATGATATTCACCAGGACCCTACCAATGGCTACTACAGTGTGAACACCTTTAAGGAGCACCACACCCCTACCATGGCAGGAAATCAGTCTGCTGAGGCCAGGAGCACAGGCAACACCGGTACTCTGGGAAAGCAGCGAGTACCAACCGGTATGTCCTTCACCAATATCTACTCCACTCTGGGTGCGGGCCCCAACCGTCTGTATGACTACAGCCAGCGCTTCGTGCTGGGCATGGGCAGCAGCTCCATCGAACTTTGTGAGCGTGAGTTCCAGCGGGGTTCACTCAGCGACTCCAGCTCCTTCATCGACACGCAGTGTGACAGCAGTGTGAGCAGCTACAGCAAACAGGACGGCTATGTGCAGCTGGACAAAGACAGCAAGGCATCGGCCTCCTCCTCCTCACACTATTCTCAGTCCTCGTCACAGAATTCAGATCTCACCAGGCCCCTCCAGAAGCGCATGCAGACCCATGTTTGACCAACAGTGGGCGGTAGGGCATGTGAGACCGGTGCAGCAAGCCAGGAGAGTTCGAACTATGAAAGAATCACCTCCCAGTGGTTAAAAGTTGGACTTACTGCTTACAGTTGTCATATTTTTCTCCTGGAAGCATGGAGATACAGCAACTGGCTGGTATTTATTCACCATTTGACTTATTTGGACTTCTTAATACCCCAACAAATGGATCAACAAGCCTTATTTCCATACATATTTGTTATCATTAACCCACAAACCTTTTCTTTTTTTTACCCCATGATCAGAAATATGCCACAGGGGTTATTTGCCAATATAGAGAAAACAATTTTGGAATGTGAACAATTAAAACTTGATTGTTGGCTTCGGGGTTACTGGACTGTTAGAACACAAATACAACAAGGGCACATTTGACAATCAGCTGTTCTGGCATGGGACCTTCTGCCCTTTGTAGATTGACATTCAAAATAATGGAGATTTACATTATGAGCGCTGAGGCACTCAATACAGCACGAGGAAGAGTGCAAGGCAAAATCTCACTGCTCTCTTGTAGTTTTATGCACAAACACTAATGTGCAAATACATATGTTGTTAAAGTTCCTCCTTCCCAAGTTGCTCCCTCCCTGCCCTCACTATATGTTGAACTTGTCTTGTCAAAACTTCTGCCCTCTGCAGGTGGAGTTAAACTTCCCATGTGCCCACGAACTTGCTAAACAACTACAGAGATCACTGTGTCCTCTACACGGCAGCATCTAGGCCTCTGAATTGAGCAGATAAGAGCAGCTGAGATCTCATTTTAAAGCTTGTAGTTATCACTATACAGTTTGCCTTTCTGAGATGAAGGGGTATCAGTTGCATTATGCATCTCACATTCCTTTTCTAGCATCCAATTTAGTTTGATTTCAATCATTTAAAGGAATCCAAATGAGAAATTAGCAATCCTTCCCCCCTCAGTCACATATTTTGTCTTGAGGGGTCTATTTGAATTGCTGCTGATACAAACTTTGACTAGGAGAGAAAGTCATGCGAGTTTTCCTTTTGATGGGGAGTTGCAGCCTCCATAGTGGCATCAAATTTAGGACACCATTGCAGCTACAAGATATAGGCAAGGGAAGCTTCCAAACTCTAACATTTGTTGTACCTGTAGATGAGGTCTCTCCTGCTAATATCACAGATCATCCGCCATATCCGCGAGGGTACTTTGCCGAATGAAAAGTAAACAAGAGTTCCGAGCCAAGCTTCTGTTTGTGTGGATATCCCACTGCTGTTGTCAGTATCGCTGTTTACTCTGGAGCTTAGTGCATCCTTACTGTACACCTAACTCTGATCTTACTGCTGACAAAAGGACAAAGGAAGCAAACAAGAAAATATATTTTGTTTGGTTTGACATCAGCTATTCATTTGGCTACCCTGGAGCCAGTGGTAACACACTGACTTTTTTGAATGAGCATCATATTTTTGCATCGTATGGGACATACACGAAATTGGATTGATAATTCTCTTCACTGACACTGTATTTATTTTAGCTGGAAGTAAAGACACGGAAACAAACACTTCATCAAATAACCACACAAGCACTCATATGTTATATGACATATCAGTATGACTGAGGGCTTTCTCACTCATGCATAGACATGTCTCATTGTTCAACACAAATTATGCACTGGAGATGTGGTTCTTTTTGCATTAGAGAGCACTGTACTCTATGATAGATCGCTACAGTTTTGGTTGTAATTTTCTTCCAAAGTGAAATTTGCAAAACAAAAGGGCAAAGTAGGAGAAACACCATTCAATATGTGAATGTTCCATGGTGTTTCTCGACACAAGAGTTGTAAACTTAAACTAGTTAACAGTAGAACCTTTACCTTTTGTCCATAGCCCATTGTGTTGCCTAAATCTATCTGAATCCAGACTGTGACTGATAAGGGCTGCAATTTAAGTATCGTATCTGAAAGTCATACAAGCCATCCTCCCACAACTACATCTTATAATTACATCGATGTGTTTCAGTCATTAAAAGGTTTAAAAACCATTTAAACATTTGTGGGCTTTCATGCTTTGATTTGGAATCAGCCTGATCTGTATGTGATCCTATCTTTGGAGGCTAAAATGTATTTCCAGGAACGGCAGCATATTATAATAAATCATTGTACCTTTGACTTAGTAATGTCATATCTAATTTGTCGATCTGAGACATATTTGAGGTATAATTTCTTGCATGATAGGGTCATTGGATTAGGTAGTTTTCAAAATGGTAATGCATTGGTTGACATGATCCTGAAAGTTTGTAAAACAATGCGCTTCTTGACCATGAAACAGGAGGCATAGCATTTTCAACAAAGGCAAGTTGTTGCTGTAAGCACTTTACATATGATTATGTTCAAGGTATTTGGATGGAGCTTTTCACTTGAGGGGCAGTGGTTTGGACTCTAATTTTACAAATGGATTGGTACCCATTGTACAGTTTAAGACAAAAAGCTCTGTTTCAAAGCTGATAATCCAGCTTGGCACTTAGCACACTGTATATAAATCTCTAATGCTGTCTTCTTTCTGTATATAATTTTTGCTGTCTTTCTTCCTTTTTCAGTCAGTTTTCACTATATTAGAGTTAAAGAAATCCCCGTGGCATCAATATTGTACAGTCAGACAATAATTTCATTCTTTTTTTTTTCTTCCTCTTCTAAATTTTCAACTTATCCCAACATAGCTTGTCTATTTGCAATGAATACTTTGTGTGAGCAGTTTTCTCTTTCTCATGTTCACTGTTCTCACTTTAAAGTCTGGCCAACATGAAACCATAGAATAAGGTTAAACCTTGGTGTTACAGTAAGGACACGTACCGTATCACATGTAGGAGTTTGATCTAATCTGACTTATATTTCCATTCTCCACTCAGACACCAAGCGGAATGAATCATCTTTATTTGATGTTGCATTAAGCAATCACTTCTTGGTTGCTTATTGCTACTAGCTTGTTGACTACTACATGTCAATTCTAACTGCAAAATACCCAAAAAAATAAATAATAAAAATAGCCATTTCACTTTGTCACGGCCAATAAAAATGTTGCAACACTATTTGCCTGAAATGGCTCTTTGATATTTCCATCCAGTTAGCATATTATTAAGACAACTACATACCCCCCCCTTTTTTTCTCCCCAATTGTACCTGGCCAATTACCCCACTCTTTCGTGTCGTCACGGTCACTGCTCCACCCCCTCTGCCGATCCAGGGAGGGCTGCAGACTACCACATGCCTCCTCCGATACATGTGGAGTTGCCAGCCGCTTCTTTTCACCTGACAGTGAGGAGTTTCACCAGGGGGACGTAGCACGTGGGAGGATCACACTATTCCCCCCAGTTCCCCCTCCCCCCTGAATAGGTGCCCCGAGCGACCAGGACACATATCCACATCCGTCTTCCCTCGCGCAGACACGGCCAATTGCGTCTGTAGAGATGCCCGACCAAGCCGGAGGTAACACGCGGATTCGAACCGAAGATCCCTGTGTTGGCAACTACGTATTTTGAGAAAGAAAAGCCGAAAGAAATATTAATTTAAGCATCTATGAGTGGGAATGAAAGTCTAACTAATTTCCATAGTTTCTCAGCTTAGCGCCATCCTCACAAAATAATTGTGTCAAGCAGCAATTTGCCTGAATCTGAATATGAGACAAACCAACTATTTCAGTCAGTAAAAGTAATAATGGAAAAAAAATGCCACCCAAGGTATCAGAAGTCAAGTGTGTTAATTCATTTCAAAATGGCAAAATGCATATATAATTTTCCACCCTTCCACTAAAACAAATGAACCTAATATATCCTCCTTGTCAAAGTCTGCTGGATTAAATTTGGCATCAGATGCAACTCCTCCACTTATCTAAACATTATGCATTTTCCTAGTCTAGACAATCTGCACACTGCACAGCCAAAAGATAAATATGTGATGTGCCAGTTCTCTGCCCCCCCCCCATTGTAACAACTGCAACTGTGGGCATCTGTGTCACGCTGAGCATAAGTGCCATTCCAGACACATAGTGATTACATTGGGAATGAAAGCTCACGTAGTGACCTGTCTGCCCTGCTCACCTGAGGAGCTCTTCGGCGGCTGGCACCAGCTGCTCTTGTTTTTCTGGCTGCCAGCTCTCTATTCCTGCGCCGGCCAAACAGATGAATAAACACAAAGACCCTGAGCAATTACAAGGGGTCATTGCCCTTCCCTGATAAAACAGCACCCATTTTAGAGCACTGGATGCAGAATAGTTTATTATTCAGTGATCCTGAAGGCTGGCCTCTTGCACCCTGGCATTGGGTATTTTCTGGAGTGGGAGAACGAGGTAACAGTGGAAGGTTGGTACTTGGCTGTAATGTTTTTTGTCCCAATAGCTATATACCATCAGTGTCGTTGTGTATGATGCAAATTTTTTTGTTTTTTTTGTTTTTTGTTTTTTTCTGGTTTGGGTGAAAATTGAAAAATAAAATGGATAAAGAACCAACATGTCATGCCTATCCGCACTGTATCTTGCTAATACCTGCAAATTGTGGTTTAGACGACACCATCTTAAACTCTCTTTCATTGTACTATAGGTTTTACTGTCCATAATGAAACACATAGGGGAAGGTGCTGGCTGAAACATTAATAGGAATTGATCACAATAGCCATTTGATTACTGTGTAAATGCTTTCAGCTGCAGTCTCTTATTTTCTACCAATCAATATCTCATTAGTACTTTTATAACAAACTACTTTGGGGGAAAAAAGGAGGTCTGGATTAAATAGCATTTTAAAACAATGTTTTAACCTACATGGAGTACATATTGTATATAGGACAGTACAAAAAGTCAGAAATTTTAGACAATCAAAAGAAAGCCAACTTAGAGTATGTTTTGTGATCGGAGGTTTGCCAAAATTGTCTGAATTGTTGTAAAATGATCAAGACCATCTGGTACTCCAAATAGATTAAAATAAATAAGAACAGCTGTAAAATACTACAATGTATGACCCAGATTTTAATATATGTATTAACATGCAGTGGGATTTCAACAATTGGTATGAATAATGAACCATGATCATAACCTTATTGTAAAGACAAAATGTGAAATTTATCGGGTAAACCACTATTTTCAGGCGGTGTGTCTAAGGAAAAAAAAGCTGTATTTTACCTGTATTGGTCAGTGAATCTATGATGCTTTTGCTCTGTATATTTGGAGAATAAAAAAAAGTTTGAATATCTGTTTATATCACTTTATTGTCTGTCTGTCTGTCACTAAGAATCACTGAGGTTTCCAATAGATCCGGGGTTTTCAAAGTGTGAGGCGCGCCTCCCCTGGGGGGCGCCAGTGAGCTTAAGGGGAGGCGCAGCGTGAGAAAAAAAACCTGAAGAAAAAGTAACCGTAATCATCTAGCTAAATTTAGTTAACTTCAGCAATGCTTGGAGCAAAATTGATCGATTTTTAGTAACATTACCTACAGTGAGAAAGGAGACAGCGTCTGGGGCAAGCAGAAAACGGAGGAAGTATGACCATGATTATTTAAAGTTTGGATTTTCATGGATTGGTCCTGATGACGCCCCACTGGCGCAGTGTGTTATCTGCAAAGAGGTGCTAGCTAACGACAGTATGAGACCATGTAAACTCCGGCATCATATTGATACGAAACACCCAAGTTTGGTGACCAAGCCACAGGAGTTTTTTGATAGGAAGCTAAAGGATTTGCGGCCACAGAAGGAAGTCAATGACACATTTAGCACTGTAAATACCAAGGCAACCGAAGCATCATACCGAGTGGCGTTGCGCAATGCGCATAGCTAAGGCAGGTAAACCCCACTTTAAAACATAAAGATAAAGATGTTTAAAAATGTTTGAAAAAGATGTTTAAAACATTTGAAAATGTTTGAAAAATATGTTTAAAAATATGTTTAAAACTTTTAAAAATGTTTATAAAGATGTTTAAAACATAAAGATAAAGATGTTTAAAAATGTTTGAAAAGATGTTTAAAAAAATAAAAGATCATCTTCAAAGATATATCATTTATTGTTGAAACCCGTTTTTATACCTGAGTGGAACATACATTATAGCAACAACAATAATAGTAATAATAGCAATAATAATTGGGAGGGGGACGCAGCTGTTTTTATGTTCTCTGAGGGGAGGCTCACTTTCCTACACTTTGAAAACCCCTGCAATAGATAAACTGGATTGTGAATCTTACACGGGTGAAGAAAGAACTTTTCGTCCACCTTATCAATGTCATCAGTAGGATCTCTATTTATTTACAAATAAATAAATAAATCAGGCGTCCGGGTAGCGTAGCGGTCTATTCCGTTGCCTACCAACACAGGGATCGCCGGTGCGAATCCCCGCGTTATCTCTGGCTTGGTTGGGCGTCCCTACAGACACAATTGGTCGTGTTTGCCGGTGGAAAGCTGGATGTGGGTATGTGTCCTAGTCGCTGCACTAGCGCCTCCTCTGGTTGGTCGGGGTGCCTGTTGCCTTTGGGGAGGGGGGGGGGACTGGGGGGAATAACATGATCCTCCCACGTGCTATGTCCCCCTGGCAAAACTCCTCACTGTCAAGTGAAAAGAAGTGGCTGGTGACTCCACATGTATCAGAGGGGGCATGTGGTAGTCTGCAGCCCTCCCCGGATCGACAGAGGGGGTGGAGCAGCAACCAGGATGGCTCGGAAGAGTGGGGTAATTGGCCAAGTACAATTGGGGAGAAAAAGGGTGGGGGGGTCAACAATTGCTGAAAAAGTATCTAAGACGCAAAAAAAAGTGAAAGAGTCGGCATTCCAAACAATCTACTACTACTACTTCCGAATGCCGCTGTTAGAGGCTGCCGCAACAGATCATCCATTTCCATCTCTTCCTGTCCTCTGTATCTTCCTCTGTCACACCAGCTACCTGCATGTCCTCCACCACATCCATAAACCTCCTCTTTGGCCTTCCTCTTTTCCTCTTCCCTGGCAGCTCCATATTCAGCATCCTTCTCCCAATATACCCAGCATCTCTCCTCCACATATGTCCAAACCATCTCAATCTTGCCTCTCTTACTTTGTCTCCCAACCATCCAACCTGAGCTGTCCCTCTAATATACATATTCCTAATCACGTCCTTCTTTGTGACTCCCAATGAAAATCTTACCATCTTCAATTCTGTCACCTCCAGCTCTGCCCCGTTTTTTTGTCAGTGCCACCGTCTCCAAACCATACAATATAGCTGGTCTCACTACCATCTTGTAAACCTTCCCTTTAACTCTTGCTGGTACCCTTCTGTCGCAAATCACTCCTGACACTCTTCTCCACCCAGTCCACCCTGCCTGCACTCTCCTCTTCACCTGTCTTCTGCAGTCCCCATTACTTTCAACAGTTGACCCCAAGTATTTAAACTCATCATCCACCTTCATCACCTCTATTTCTTGCATCATCACCATTCTGCTGTCCTCCCTCTAATTCACGCATATGTATTCAATTTTGCTCCTACTGACTTACATTCCTTTTCTCTCCAGTGCATATCTCCACCCCTCCAGGATCTCCTCAACCTGCTCACTACTCTCACTACAGATCACAATGTCATCCGCAAACATCATCGTCGACAGAGACTCCTGCCTAATCTCATCCGTCAACCTGTCCATCACCATTGCAAACAAGAAAGGGCTCAGAACTGATTCTTGATGTAATCCCACCTCCACCTTCTACCCATCCGTCATTCCTACCGCACACCTGAACACTGTCACACTTCCCTCATACATATCCTGCACCACTCCTACATACTTCTCTGCCACTCCCAAATTCCTCATACAATACCATACCTCCTTTCTCGGCACCCTGTCATATGCTTTCTCTAAATCTACAAAGACACAATGTAGCTCCTTCTGGCCTTCTCTATACTTCTCAATCAACGTTCTCAAAGCAAACATCACATCTGTATTGCTCTTTTGTGGCATGAAACCATACTGCTGCTGGCTAATTGTCACCTCTTCTACCAGTATGCTTCTTCTCCACTCTTCTAGCATCCTCTCATTTTCCAAGATTGTGTTAAACAATCTAGTTAAAAACTCCACTGCCATCTCTCCTAAACACCTCCATGCCTCCACAGGTATGTCATCTGGACCAACCAGCTTTCCACTCTTCATCCTCTTCATAGCTGCCCTCACTTCCTGATTCACTATCCCCACATCATCCAACATTCTCTCTCTCTCTCTCTCTCTCTCTCTCTCTCTCTCTCTCTCTCTCTCTCTCTCTCTCTCTCTCTCTCTCTCTCTCTCTCTCTCTCTCTCTCTCTCTCTCTCTCTCATTTTCTTCATTCATCAGCCCCTCTTCCACCTTCTCAACACACTCTTCTCGCTTGTCAGCACATTTCCATCTCTGTCTTTCATCACCCTAATCTGCTGCACATCCTTCCCAGCCCGGTCCCTCTGTATAGCCAGTCGGTATAAGTCCTTTTCTCCTTCCTTAGTATCTAACCTCTCATACAACTCATGCCCTTTCCTTTGCCACCTCTCTCTTCACCTTACACCATCTCTCTCTTTGCTTTACACTGCATCTCCTTGTACTCCTGTCTACTTTCTTCATCTTTCTGACTATCCCACTTCTTCTTTGCCTGCCTCTTCCTCTGTATAATACTTTGCTGTACTTCCTCATTCCACCACCAAGTCTCTTGTCTTCCTTCCTCTGTCCAGGTGACACACCAAGTACCTTCCAAGCTGTCTCCCTCACTATTTCTGCAGTTGTTGCACAGCCATCTACTACCTAGTGCTTGTCTTAATTCCTCCCTGAATTCCATACAAGAGTCTTCCTTCTTCAGTTTCCACCATTTAATCCTTGACTCTGCCTTTACTCTCTCCCGCTTCTTGGTCTCCAAAGTCATCCTACATGCCACCATCCAATGCTGCCTAGCTATGTTCGCCTGTCACCACCTTGTAGTCTCCAATCCCTTTCAGATCATGCCTCCTACATAAGATATTGTCCACTTGTGTGCACTTTCCTCCAATCTTATACCTCACCTTGTGTTCCTCGCTCTTCTTGAAATATGTATTCACCGTAGCCATTTCCATCCTTTTTGCAAAATCCACCACCATCTGCCCTTCACATTCCTCTCATTGATACTATACCTACCCATCACCTCCTCATCACCTCTCCCTTCACCAACATGCCCATTGAAGTCCACTCCAATCACCACACTCTCCCCCTTGGGTACACTCTCCACTCCTTCAACCAACTCACTCCAGAATTCTTCTTTCTCTTCCATCTCACACCCAACTTGCGCTGATAATATTCAATATGTGCTGATGATATTCTTCAATACACTTTGATTTCCAGCTTCATACTCATCCCTCTGTCTGACACTCTCTTCACCTCCAACACACTCTTGAAGTACTCTTTCTTCAGAATTACCCCTACCCAATTTCTTCTCCCATTTGTACCATGGTAGAAGTGTTTGAACCCTCCCCCAATGCTCTGGGCCTTACTCCCCTTCCACCTGGTCTCTTGCACACACAGTATAGTATACCTACCTTTCTTATTTCCATCATATCAGCCAGCTCTCTCCCTTTACTAGTCATAGTGCAAACAGTCAAAGTGCTGACTCTCACCTCCACACTCCTACCATTCCTCATCTCCTGCTGCTTCTGGACATGCCTTCCCCCTCTCCTTCTCCTTCCCCCAACAGTAGCATAGTTTCCACTGGCACCCTGCTGGCAAACAGTACTGGTAGTGGTCATTAGTAGCCTGGACTTCAACCGATCCAATATGGAAATCTGATTTTTGATCTGCATATTTCATTTGGCAAAGGTTTTACACCAAATGCCCTTGCTGATGCAGCCCTCACCATTTATCCGGGCTTGGGACTGGCACTAAGATTGCACTGGCTTGTGCATCCTCAGTGGCTGGTTTCAGCATTCCAAACAATCTTCCCTCATTTAGCTAAGCAAGACGATGTGATATTATCATTCTTACTGCTGTGAAGTCATACTTGTCACACTCCAACACTTAGGTTCCTTCCAACACCTGCCACGTTGTGCACTGTCAGAGACCAGCCAACCACCATTACTGGTATGTTCGACAATCCAGTGCTTGGCACAAGGGTACTTCAGTGGGATTTGCAAAGTGTCAGGAGGGTTTTTCTTACTCTGGTTCTTCTGATGAATTCCATTGAATGTCCTTGTCAGTGTACCAGCTACATTTGCATGCACCCTTTTGATTCAATAATGTAACTAATGCAGTCTTAATTCAAATGGAATGGCCTCACATCAAGACTTCAACCCCAACTGAGGTTTTGGCCTCAGTTCAACTTAAACTTCAAAGTGTTTGGGATATGTGTATTCACACAATCACTGTGGTATAACAGTACAGCTAATTTGCTAACGGGATCAGCTAGTTAACACAGTTATAGCCTGCTTTAAAGGGATTGTTCATCCCAAAATCAAAAATACATGTTTTTCCTCTTACCTGGAGTGCTACTTATCCATCTAGATCAGTGATGGCTAACCATGTGCCATGGAAAGCCATGTGTATGCAGGTTTCTATTCCAACCTGACTCCACACCAGGTGAGTTCACTGATTAGCAACCCTTCAACCAAAGAGGAAGAATGTATCAGTGAACTCACCTGGTGTGGAGTCGGGTTTGAATAAAAACCTGCATACACATGGCTTTCCATGGCACATGGTTAGCCACCCCTGATCTAGATCATTCTCTGTTGCTGAGTTTTGGAGCTATTGGCCGTAGAGATGTCAGCCTTTTCTCGAATACAATGGAACGGCATGGTACTCAGCTTGTGTTGCTCAAAGTGTAAAAAAAACACACTTGAAAAACTCAACAGCAATGTCTCTTTCCAGAAAGCATGACCCAGTTACTCAAGATAATCCACAGACCTTGTTGTGAGCGGTTTCATGTAGGTGTAGTTTGGTCTAAGAAAATAGTTTCTGCATAAAACTGCTCACAGCAAGGTCTGACATAGATGGATAAGTAGCACTGCAGATAAGAGGAAAAACATGTATTTTTGATTTTGTAGTGAACTGTCCCTTTAACTATAGTCACTGTAGTATATTTGAAGCCAAGATACTTTTCTCTTGGTCTGCGAGTACTGCATGGCTCAAAGACAAAAAGGCTTTTCACCACATCAGACAGACACATAGACAGAAGATATCTTCACCTACACAGAGAATGTTACCTCAAAGTGAATGCCACAGCATGTATTCACATGTGAACCCATCTGCCAACATGTTTTTACAAAGCAAGCCGCTTGGCTGTATTCAAAACACTGGTGTATTTGGCACATTTTGTAAATAGAGCCATTTGTGATGGATCAAGATTCATATTAGCACTGAACAAATTTAAACCAGGCATTTGCTAACAGTATTACTCAAAACAATATCAGGGGGGGGGAAATGCAAAACTGATATATTCCTACAACTCCTGAGAAATTAGAAAGCTTGCCTTGATACCCCCAGATCTCTGCTTTTCAAGGAGGTGCAGGATTGTTTCAAAATTGACTTAAATGACTGTGTTATATCAAATGAGCAGTTATACTGGGCTATTTTGTCATGGATTACCTTAAATGATAATTGCATTTGAAATCCAATTTCACAAAGGCAAAAAATAAGGTGGGGATGGCTGACTCAGCATTTGATGTGCCAACACACTGTATTACAGAATAATCTACGAGCAGCTATTCACATGCCACAACAAATGAAGCATGGGAAGCGGTAGTAAAGAAAAGAGCGAGGAGGCTGAACAATAGACTTGCCTACTAAAACCTGATGAGCTAAATATATTGTCTAACAATTGTGCATTCAAAATAAAAAGCAATGCTAATTTGCTGCAAAAGTGAATACTGTGTGTGTGTGTGTGTGTGTGTGTGTGTGTGTGTGTGTGTGTGTGTGTGTGTGTGTGTGTGTGTGTGTGTGTGTGTGTGTGTGTGTGTGTGTGTGTGTGTGTAAGTACTCACAAAGTAAAATCATCCTATTTTTTATATTCTGGGAGTCTAATTAAACTGTTAGTTGAGGGTTTCTTTTATCTACAAACCATATGGTATAGTAGGGGGATGAAAGGATTTTATTGGAGCGTTGATAAACAAAGGAAGACCACTGCTTCCTAAATGCAATTGCCTGTAAAATGCCTCATTCAGTCGTTTGTTTATGAAGAACCGCTGATTCAACTGTATCTTGAATCATAAAATGGGAATTTTAAAGCAGCCATTATTTTTTAACCTTGAGATTTAAAATATGTCCATGAGGAAGACAGATTTAGAGTATTTAATGAACACACTGACAGATGAGATAGAAGCAATTACCTTATCAAGAAGCATACAGCATGTGAGGCATCCTGGTATTCCATTGCCTGAAAAACATGGGAATCGGCGGTTCGAATCCCCGTGTTACCTCCGGTTCGGTCGGGCGTCCCTTCAGACACAATTGTCCGTGTCTGCGGGTGGGAAGCCAGATGTGGGTATGTGTCCTGGTCACTGCACTAGCGCCTCCTCTGGTCGGTCGGGGGCGCCTGCGCGGGGAATAGTGTGATCCTCCCACGCGCTACGTCCCCCTGGCGAAACTCCTCACTGTCAGGTGAAAAGAAGCGGCTGGCGACTCCACATGTATCGTAGGAGGTGTGTGGTAGTCTGCAGCCCTCAATAGGGACGACTCGGAAGAATGGGGTAATTGGCTGTATACAATTGGGGAGAAAAAAAGGGGGGGAATCCAAAAAGAAAAAAACGGAGTATGCATACCTTAGAAATTATATTGTAAAATGATGCTGCAGTAGTACTACTGCAGGTCTCCCAAAGGAGAAATTGATTTATGAACTTCCAAGATTTAAAGACAAAACATGGTCTCGAAAACAAAGATTTTTTAGACACATGTAGTTAAAACACTACTTTACAAAACAGATAAGGTCAGAACTAGATGAAACCTCAAATAATGTTATTGGGGTGCTTGTCATCATCATAATCATCATCATCAGTTCCGTAACCTATGGAGGTCGTAGAAGCACAGCTGAACAAGTCTCTTCCACTGTCTTGCACTTGGAGCTTTGCCTTTTTTCCCTCGGAACACAAAAAAGAAGGAGAAATCAAAAAAAAAAATGAAAAAAAAGGGTGATTGCGGATGCATACAAACAGAAGGGGCTTAGGGTCATCTCTGCTTTGTACCAAGCTTTGGGGAGAAGCAGGGGGGACTCAACTCTCTACATGAAAGTAAAATGGGAAGCAGAGTTAAATATTCAGATAACAGAGGGAGAATGGTACCAAATGTGTGAGACACAATGTACATCCACAAACTCACAAATATGGAGGGAATTCTGCTGGAAGAATTTAACTTGCTTTTTCATAACACCCAAAATAAAAAGCAGGCAACTTGCTGCACAACAACAGTGTTGGAGGATGTGTGGGAGCATGGAGGCTGACCCCTCGCATGTTTTCTGGAAATGCAGAAAGATAAGGTTATATTGGGAGAATATAAACGTAGGCATCAACAATATTTTAGGATATGAAATCCCAAATACCTGCCCTGTAACACTTATGATGTTGTGATGAGAGATCTCTACTTGACTAAACTTTTACTTGCAGCAAGTAAGAAAGCCATTACCAAAAATTGGCTTAACGTTAACACTCCAAAACAGGAACAGTGGATGGAAATTGTCCAAGACATTTTTGCTATGGGAAAGTGGACATACATTTTGAGAGTCCAAGAGAATATATTTTAAAATAAATGGGAAAAAATGGAACATTTATATGGGAAATGACATTTAATGCCTAATTAAAATATTTGTGTGAATATTGAAATATTTCCAGACTATTTATTGTTATTTTTGTTTTTGTTGTTTTTTGCTTGTTTGTTTTTTACTATTATTTTTGTCAATTTGTATATTTTACTGCATCCTTTTTTCCTTTTTTTGCATTGAAGTTGTTGTACTGTTCTATTTATATGTTTTTGAAAACTTAATAAAAACAAGTGAGAAAAAAAGAAACTGGTTTATTATAAACATCTTCAAAAGCAAAATGCAAACCAGGACGAATGTAGAACATATAAATACCGATCAGAAATTGAATGAATGAATGAATGAATGAATGAATGATTTATTTCGGTCATGCATTTGTGTTCATATGCGACAGACAGAAGAAGAAAAAAGATCATCATACATATTTACATCAGTTCATTTCACACAACAAAACTTAATCAAAAAGAAATACGCTGAAGCCCAAGGCTTGTTGTTGCCTATCCTATACAGTCCTTAAGTTAACCTAGAATATCAGAGTTACAAAATGAAAAAAAGAAAAATGTATACTAAGTTGTGATCCTTAATTACTTTACATTTCACAGATTTTCTGAAACTCAACAGCATGCCAGACAATTTCAACTCATCATAAAGACCATTCTATAGCTTGACTCCCAAAACTGAAACACATCTGTATTTTACATTGGTTCTCCCTTTACATGTTTCAAAAATGCATAACTCTCTTAAATTATAGTTTCCTTCTGTTAATTTAAAAAAGTTGTTGGATACAATCAGGAAGGCTTTTATTTCTAGCTCGATAAAGTATTTCCAATGTTTTTAAATACAGAATATCTAATCATTTTAAGGTGCAGGACTATATAAATAATATTTTTGTTGATTCATGGTAACAAGCTTTATTCATTCTTTTAATAGATCTTTTCCGATGTTTAATTATAGAGTCTATATTTGTTTTATCAACATTTCCCCAAACCTCAACAAAGTATGACAGATACGGCATAATCAATGAGCAATACAACATACGCAAACATTTCCTATTCAGCAGATCCCTTGTTTTGTAAAGAATAGCAATAGATTTAGATAATTTCCATTTAATATATTCTACATGTGGTTTCCAGCAGAGCTTATGATCTATAATCAATCCCAATAATTTTGTTTCAAATACTCTTTCAATTTCAACTCCGTTTAACTTCAGTTTTATTTCACAATTAACCCTAAAACCACCGAACACCATACATGTTGTTTTATTTTCATTTAGTGATAACTTATTGATATCAAACCATTTTTTAACATTCTCAATTCCCTTTCTACTGTATTCAACAATTCTTTCATGTCATCCCCAGAACAAAATCAATTTGTATCATCAGCAAACGCAACAAAATTCAACATATTAGATACCATAGAAATATAATTTAAATAAAGTATAAATAACTTAGGTCCCAATACTGAACTTTGTGGAACACCACAAGTTACGTTTTCAATATTCATATATTGAAACCTATTATTTAAATAACTTCTTAACCAGTGTTGTGTGACACCTCTTATACCATAGTGTTTCAATTTCTGCAAGAAATTGTGCACACAAAACAAAACATGTCTACCGTACATTCCATCTCAAGCTCCCTGCTCTCAAAATATGGGGTTTCTGTGTGTACTCAAAGTTAAAAAGAAGTCAGCTGGTGACAGGGCCTTTTCCTATCGGGCCCTGTTCTTGTCGAATAACCTGCCTGCTGCCGTCACACAATCAGTCTGCTGAGCCCTTTAAATCCAAACTTAAACTCATCTATTTACCTTAGCCTACAATTAGTTGCCTTTAAGTTGAGTGCTTCACAACCTGTACTGCATGGCGGGTCGGTTTCTGTCTCAGTGAATTTACCAAGCACTGTTCTGCTGTCGAGATTATAGAGTATTGATTATTGACTATTGCAAACTGTTCTCTCCTTTCACATGTATTTTCTCTCTCTCTCTGAATGATGTCTTCTCCTTTCTCTTCTTCTGTGTGTGTGAATGGTGTGATGTGAGTCTCCCCTGTGTGCATGTGTAGTCTGTCCTCCTCCCAGGTCTCCATGGTGATGGTGGTCATGTGGCTCGGGTCCTGGGCTGTTCCGGTGGCATCTGAACACTGCTCAGCATCCTCTTCTTCATATTCTTCATATATTTTATAACTCCATTATAATTATATTGTCCTCTTTCAGTGTGTATTCTGTAAATTGTGTAAACACAACATCCATTGCATGTTGTCCATCTCGGGAGAGAGATCCCTCCTCTGTTGCTCTCCCTGAGGTTTTTTCCTATTTTTTCTCCCTGTTAAAGGGAGTTGTTCCTTATCCGATGTGAGGGTCTGAGGACAAGATGCCATGTCGCTGTAAAGCCCACTGAGGCAAATCCTCGATTTGTGATATTGGGCTATACAAATATAATTGACTTAACTTGACTTGATTAGTTGTTCGTAGAGGTCAAACAACACTGTCAGGTCAGGCAGACCACTGTTCATATCATTCCACACTCTCATTATCCTCAGGACAAATGACTGTTTGTATCTCTCAGTGCACATTTTGACGAGACCAAATCCTTTACTGAAAGCATCTATGATTCATCAAAACATCATGGAGAGAATATGTATTATCGAGCACACTTTGAAGTTTTCCCATGGCTCTCTTATCATGGTGTCTACTGATTTTAGATTATAGCCACCAGTCGATGTGGCTTTTTTAATGATATTTCTGAGCCTGTTGCTGTCCTCTGTTGCCTGTCTTCCCTTCCAGCAGATGTGATATAACACTAGAAAGACCGGGATTTCACTCCTATCTAAAATGTGTCTGCGTGGGTTTCCTCCGGGGGCTTCGGTTTCCTCCCATAGTCCAAATACATGTAAGTCAGGTGAATTGGCGTTCTAAATTGTCTTTAGGAAGGAATAGGTGTGTGTGTATGTGTCGGCCCTGTGATGGCCTGGTGGCCTGTCCAGGGTGTCTCCCTGCTTGCCGCCCAATGACTGCTGGAATAGGCTCCAGTGTCCCCGCGACCCTGAGAGCTGGATAAGCAGTTAAGATAATGGATGGATGGACTTTAGTTTGCCAGGTTGGGAACCCACATTTTATGGATAGAGATGAGAATCTATGTGACTGGTGAGGACTGCCGACTCACATTCTCACCAAGAAAAATGCAAGTAACACGATTTGAAAATGTTGTGCAAACGCAAAATTCAGTTATCCACACAGTCAGTTTCAGTGGTTAGCTTTAGGGTTGAGGTGTTGGTAAAGTTGCTGACCAGGTACAGCTCTACACAGCCATGAAAGGTATATCTAAACCTACATACACTTTTGCCAAAGCATCGGTATATGACACCATGGTATTAAAGTAGGCTCAAAGTCCTTTTATCAGTCCACTATAACATCTTGTTACTGATCACAGAAAGTTGAATCCGTTCATCTGGACACAACGTTTATCAAGAGAAACGTTTCATCATTCATCTAAGTCAAGTCAAGTCAAGTCAATTTTATTTGTATAGCCCAATGTCAAAATTTAAAATTTGCCTCAGTGGGCTTTACAGCAATGCAACATCCTGTCCTTAGACCCCCGCATCTGATAAGGAACAACTCCCTAAAAAAAAAGAAAAAAACCATTAAGAGGGGGAAAAAAAACTTAGGAAGAAACCTCCGGGAGAGCAAAAGAGAAGGGATCTCTCTCTCTCTCTCAAGACAGACAATGTGCAATGGATGCTGTGTTTACACAATTTATAGAACACAGCATTGAAAGAAGATAACAGTATTATTATGGGATTGTAAGATATATGAAGCATATGATGAGGAGGATGCCAAGCAGTGTCCAAATGCCACTAGAACAGCCCAGGACCCAAACCACATGACCCTCAACTGACTGCAGGCATCCCCACCCTTATAAACATTACAGTGGTATAATGAATGAAACCAACGGTCAGCATCATATGCAAACTGCTGTGACCATTATCTAGAATTACAATGGCTATGTGTACTATTCACAAAGGATGGGGAATGTTTGCAATCACAGCATTATCCAAAGGAGTTGAATCAAGTGCAACTGGACTTGGTATAGATCCGTGAAGACGTTTCGCCTCTCATCCAAAAGGCTTCCTCAGTCCATGCCTTTCTGACTAGACAAGCTGGTCTAGTCAGAAAGGCAGTTGCACTTGATTCAACTCCTTTGCATAACAATGACCTGGCTGAATGAGAACATTCACAGACAATCACAGCATTATAAAATGGTGACATGTACTCTTAACCCCCCCCCCGCTCCGTCCCCTCGGTTCAGGGATGGTCGTTCCCTCTTTACATAGATGGCCTCTTTGACTCCCCGTTCAAATCATCATTTCTCCCTATCAAAGATGTGCACATCCTCATCCTTGAAGGAGTGGTCACTGGCCTGTAGATGGGTGTACACTGCAGAGTCCTGACCTGATGCATTGGCTCACCATCCTCTTGGCTAGTGTGTGTTTAGTTTCCCCTATGTAGAAGTCACGGCATTCCTCCTGGCACTTACAGCTTACACTATATTGTTCCGTTTGTGCCGGGGGGGCCCGATTCTTGGGGTGAACCAACTTCTGGTGCAGCGTGATTTGGGGTTTGAAAGCAACTGAGATGCGACCATCCCTGAACTGGAGGGGGGCTAAGAGTACATCTGTCACCATCTTACAATGCTGTGATTGCAAACATTCCCCAATCCTCTGTGAATGTACACATGGCCATTGAAACGCTAGTTAATGGTCATGCCCATATTTGCATATGAAACCGATCGGTTTTCAGTCATTATGCAACTGTATTGTTTATAAGGGTGGGGATTTTGGTCAGTATGGTGGCCCAGTGGTTAGTGCTGTCGCCTCACAGCAAGAAGGTCCTGGGTGTGAACCCTGGGGTTGTCCAAACTTGGGGTCATCCCAGGTCGTCCTCTGTGTGGAGTTTGCATGTTCTCCCCGTGTCTGTGTGGGTTTCCTCTGGGGGCTTCGGTTTCCCCCCACCATCAAAAAGACATGCATGTTAGGGTTAATACTCCTATCTGTGTCCCTGACTGAGGCATGGCAAGACGAACTGGAGCTGGTCCCCTCGTGCATGATGGCTGCCCACTGCTCCTAGCTACACAGCTAGGACAGGTTCAATGCAGAGAAGAATTTCCCCACGGATATTAATAAAGTATATCAAAATTAAAAAAAAAAGGATCTCTGCAGTCAATTGAAACTGAAGAGGTCACTTGGATGAGTGATGAAACGTTTCTCTCAATAAATGTTGTGTCCAGATGAACTTATTCAACTTTCTTTGATTTTCTTACCTGGAATATTGAGCATGCATAAAGATGTCTTGTTGCTGATTTACAACCCATTAATAAAAATAATCACCAACACTTATAAACTCTTCCTAAATTATGCCAAATTCGCCAAAGTAATTGTTCAAGTCCTCTAAGTTGTGACTAAGTCGTCACATGTGGCAGGTATAAAAGAGCAAAGCATCTTTCCTGACAGAGCAGCAATTACCTCTTAAAGGATGATCCCATTCTTTTACAACCTGGGTCTTATGTTCATAGTTTTTAGTTTTTGCTATTGTGGATTTCTGTTATGGTGTTATTTTACTCACTTACTTGATTTTTTTTAAAGATCTTGGACATGGGACCACTGCTGGACACAGCTATAACATGGTGCCTTCTGGGGTCATAGAATACGGCATCAGACATGTTTCAACAAGTCCAAAATAACCTAATTTTCTACACGTATTTGGAAGTGAAAATGAAAACGAGTTAAAGGTTACTACTTGAATTGTCCAACATCATTAAAGGTCGAACACATTGCTGAGCTACTCCCTGGTTCAGCTTGCAGGAATAAGCAGTCTGTACTTACCATAGGTAGGAAGTAGTAACCATGGGCATGGATGATGAAACAACAGGCCCCTGGGCACAGACACATAAAAGCCCCCCGGCAGGCCAGGTACACCGACTTACAGCCAACAGCACAATAACTAAATTCACCTGCATCTCGCCAGGATTTACAGCGCAAATACACACAATCAATGCCAACAGCATACCAACTAAGACACCCATTCACCCGCAGTTTCCTTCAGTTTTTCAGTAGGACTTTTGAATCAGAATCAAATCAGAATCAGAATCAGAATGCTTTATTTATCCCCGAGGGGAAATTGAGTTCTATTACAGACACTCACGCTCTAATAACTAAAAACTAACAAGATACAAGATAAGAAAATAGAAACAGAAACAAACAGAAAAAAAGATAAATAAGAAATAGAAATAAGAACAAAATATATCAATAAGCATGGTGCACATAACACACTATATATACTGCACTACCGCAGCACACATCAAGCAACACAAACAAAACTCGACAGCGCCAATCCAATGACCATTAACTCAGAGTGTCTGACAGTCTGAGTCTGAGGGAAGAGTTGTAAAGTTTGATGGCCACAGGCAGGAATGACCTCCTGTGGTGCTCGGTGGTGCTTTTCGGCAGAATGAGGCTCTGTCATTGACTTGAATGCCCAAGACCTTTGACTATGTGACAAGAAATGCCAAGATAATAACAGTGACTTCATGCAGAGGCTCTAAATAATAAATAAATGCTTAAAGAAAGAAAGAAATAAAGAAATAAAGAAATAAGCAATAGTCCCATGATAAAATATTTGAAAAACACACCATCAGAAACACAAAGTAAAATGTTTGAAAATCAATAATGAGTATTATTATGGACCTAAACTCAAAAACACCACACAAAATACAACATCAGTTATTTCCATTTTGTTCCAAAGATAATTTTTTGCACACTCTGCTTTCTTTTGCTGTTACTCTTTTTAACCATTAAAAAAAAAGTTGAAACATTTTTTTCTTGTGACGTCCTGTCTAGAATCCAGACTGAGGAAGTCCTTGTGAAGACACAGTAGGGCAATGTGTCTCATGAGGTATTCCATCAGATGACCTGGCAGAAACAATGGCACAATAGTGATGATACAGTGCAGGATGATGTTAGAAGTGAAAAAGATAAGGTAATAACTGAAATGGCTAAAAAATAATAATTATATTTAACTAATTCATAAGGTTAAATATTTTACAAACAACTGAAGAGTGCATTTAAATCACAGTTCAAGCAAGCCCTGAAAAATTAAGAGCTGAGTTTTGTTTTTGTTTTCCAGCCGAATCTATTTTGTTTCCTTGCAGCACAGTTTGCTGCATTATCTTAGATAAATGCATTGGAAAAAACATTTTCAATATAACAGAAGGAAACTGTTTGTTTTCACGAGGACAGTTCAAAGGTGTGTTACATAAAAGTTATGTGGCCTGATGGCCTTGGTACTTTCAAGCATTAAATTTTCAAGTGTCACATCTATGAATGTTCAGATCAGGCATGCTAAGAAAGAAAATAAAAAGCTCAAGTTCAAGTTATTTTATTTGTCTAATGCACAACAATACAGCCTAGGAGGCATTGCTGGCAATGAAATGTTTGGGCATCAGTTCAACCTCAAAAAAGCTAAATAATATGACATAACAGATTAAATCAGACACTGTTTAAGCCTTGTGGGGAAACTGAAAAGTGACTGAAATAAAACTAATTGTTTTTTGTTTTTTGTTTTTTACCATCAAAATGTGGATTTAAACTTGGCAAAGATAAATAAATCTCCCCTCCTGACTGCAAGGCGACTGCACAGTCAATCCCATGGAGCGTCTCAAATGAATTATTGATTGTGTGACCTTTCCCTGTGTTGAGGTTTTCTCGTTTGCTGCAGCTCTGTTGACTTAGTGTGCACTATATACGATGTGGACAGAACAAACATTAGTTTAGACTGTTAATTACCCGGCCTGTGTCTGCTGGCAGTTAAAACAGGTGACATTGTGTGCACCCCTATGCTCTTTTGTGTGTTTGTGCTCATGTGGAACTTTTTGTTTTGTAGGTGGCTTGGAAAAATAAATCCCTTCAATTACAGCACATTATCATCATAATTGTTACTTGAGAATGGAGGAAAACTGCATTGTGCTGATTTGCAAAGTATGATTTATGGACAAATTGACTGAAGGCACATTTTCAACAATATAATAAAGCACTGCCCTTGACATCTGAGATTAGAAAACAAAATCAATGCCGTGTTTTTTTTTTTGGGTTGCTCGATGAAATGCATGGCAGATATTCAATTTAATTACATTTTCCATCATGTGCTATGCATTCAGCAGGGTCTGTTGACACAGAATACTTTGGATCAGGTCCTATTGTGCCTGTTTGTTGGGAAGAAATGTCAAACAGCTAATCATCTGCTGGTATTGATGACACTTGGTTATAATTTAATCTCTGGATGTACTGACCTTTTGCAAATGTATGCTGAACTGAATAATTTGCCAGGGGAGATATCAGGAAAAGAGTCTCTACTGATTGTTAAGCAAACTGTGCATGCCATCATTTTCTTAATTAAGTTTTGGTTTGCACTTCAGTGGCGAGGGCCCTTTTTAATGGTCGGAGAGCTCAAATTGCTTTTAGTTTGGAGTGTATTCAAAACAAATGAACAGCCTACATACTTGTCATTTGAAGTGTTAGCCACTTCTACTGCAAGTCCAATTTTTAGACTCATCTCCTTCAGCTCGAGGCATTCAAGAAAGTGTTAGTTTATATGAATATTAACAATGTATTGACAGTGGAACAGAAAGAGTTTCTCAGAGAATTAAATCAGAAATTTGAGTGCTTAAAAAATTGCAGATTGGAAATGTTGCCTGACCCAACAAATGTTCTGTAAATTTCAATGAAACATCAACTATTGCAGTTTAAATGAATAGACTGTGATTAAAAAAAAAACTTATTAAAAGGAAATGTCATGTTTTTTTTTTTTCCAATTAACCAAATTGGAATTTCTTTCCCAAAACTAGAAACCAGGGGAGTATAACTCTAAACTTAACATAAGTGCTGCATTAATAATAATGAAGACGAGAAAGATTGACTTCTGGTTTTCAGCCTTCGGAGATTTTGGATCGGTAAATTCTGATGGAAGTGGCCTAGATTATAGTAGAGACAGAATGTGAGTTGATTCAGGCCAATTTAAGATTTGAAATGAGTGCAATCATATAAGTAATGCGCCCATAACTTCAAAAACAGTTCAGATGTAGGATAAACAAATTTAATGGAAGATGCAATGGAAGGCAAATTTCCCTAACAAAATATCCAATTAAAATTCATACAAAGGCCAACAGACACAGCTAGGATCACACATTTAGAATGACAAGACCAATGCACAAACAACTGAACAATAGTTTAACGCATTTACAGAGCCTCTGAGACATGTCAATACTGAGGACAGCATCGGATAACAAAACTGTTCTCAGCTCTGCTCAACTCTACAATACAATTTAGACAAGCACACAGTGAAATTAAGAAAAAAACAACATTGTCATTGTAATGAAAAGTGAAAAGGATGGCAAGACAACAGACAGCAATAACAATAACACCAAACACAGCAGAAATATTCAAATAAAATCAGATTAGTTTGCATTAGATTACTTTACGTTACTTTAGATTAGATTAGATTAGATAGGTTATACTGATCCCAGAGGAAAACTCAAGTTATACAGTAGCAAATATACAAGACACAGAGGGCCTAACAATGTAAAGTTTGAAAAGTTTATTGGGTATCAATCTGCTACAATACTAATTATACTAGTGACTTCTATAAGTAATTCCATTATTTAAGTGTTCAAATGACTACTCCAAAGTTATTTAAGGATGTTACCATTAACAGATAATCAGCATTGGCTTTTTAGGTTGAACGATGTGAAAGAAAGTATTCAGTGATACACTGACTGGTGACCGATGTGCAAATTATGAAACATGCAAGAATTGTTTCCCAATAATTTTGAATAGAATTTTACTCATTGGGAGAGATCAGAAAGGGGACCTGTTAGCTAGCATTTGACCTCTAAGCAGATTCATGCTGTATGTAAGGAAATAAATGCAGATGGAAGAGTTAAACAGGCGAACGTCAATTGACACACATCTTACAGAGCGTTCAGGTGTGCTGTGCCGTCCAATGTCAGAGGTTTTCACAGTGGAGGTTACAGCCTAGGATGACTGACAGGGGCCAGATGGCTTCCTTCATATGGAGCTACAGGAGGAGAGTGGGTGGGGGTGGAGGAGCATGGAGCTACATCAGGCCATGACCCCCCGCACGTGCAAGCACACCCACTGCTTGGGCAAATGAGCAACACCCCACATGGTGCCCACCGCACAGCTGCTGGCACTGACGTGACTCACGATGCCATATCTCGCTCGCTCTCTCTCTCTCTCTCTCTCTCTCCCCCTACCTACCAGATAGAAAGGATGGAGGATATGTACACAAACACGTCTGCACACACAACTGTTGTGTGTGTGTGTGTGTGTGTGTGTGTGTGTGTGTGTGTGTGTGTGTGAAAGAGAGAAAGAGCAAGAGAGAGCGACTTAGAGTGCAGCTCTTAATGAGTATAGCGAGAAGGCATGCATGTGTGTTTGTGTGTGTGTGTTTGTATGTGTGTTTGTGAAAAACAGACAGACAGCAAGAGAGAGCGACTTAAGAGCGTGCAACTCTTAATGAGTGTAGTGAGAAGGCATGCATGGTGTGTGTGTGTGTGTGTGTGTGTGTGTGTAAAACTGAAATGTGAACTGGGTCAGAGATGAGCGTTTCCCGGGTCCAAGGTTTCACAGTGGGCTGGGATGGAAACAGGGAGCGAGCCAACCCCCCATCTGCCCCTACAATTCACCCTGGAGCATGAGGTCCAGCAGAGGGTGTAATAATGCCTTAATTGTGCCATGGATGGGAGTTATTGAGTTATTCACAGAAGGGTGCAAGAAGGGGTTCGGGCCCCGGGTTGCGGCCAAGCCTGCAGTCGAGAAGGGAGTGGAGGGAGGATGGCAAAACAATGAGTCATTCCACTAACAAGGAGAACATCCCCTTCAAGTGTGTTCACGGCCAGTCAGATGTGAACTACCCAGATTACTGAGAACGTACTTTGATGACATTATGGGAGCTGAAAGCGGTAACTAATTAGGTATGCAGCTCTATAAAACAATTCGACCAACATTTGTCACACTATATTTCTGAGCATTTTACACCGTATTCTGCTGCTTTTCACGAATTTGACCTTTTGTTTTGAGCAAAAGCAGATGGTTATAGATCAGTTTCAGATGCAAATGACGGGTTATAATCAACTAATGACTACCTTGGCATAGATCAAACATCTATGATTAAAGATCAAACATACTAGACGTCCAAGATACGGGTATTTAGTGAGACCAAACACTTCCCATTAGTATGAGGGAGTCAATCTTAGCAATGTGATTCCATACTGCCCCCTTGTGTTCAAAATATATTCGATAAATATTTTAACACGAGGAGAGGCAGTCAGCAAGGATGAGGCTTGTGCTCTGTGCATTGGTTTGAACTGTAGATTCCTTAACACATTTATGTAGTTTGTTAAAGCGATCCATAAACCCACCGTAATGCCCCTTGCTGACCCTTGTTCAACCACCGATGAATGAAATGCATAATTATGATTAAATATGATTCTGTACGCATGTAATTGCCCTGCCTTTTTGATACCTTTTTAATCACAGCATAGATTTTTAATCATGTTCGACGATGTGTTTGTCACATATGTTTATGCAGGAATTGCACCCCATGAAATGTTAGCACTATCATTTACATAATGGCAAAAAAAATCAACAAATTTAGACAAATGGAGAACATTTCTGTCAGTCGGAAGTAAAATGGCAAAGCTAATCAGTGCAGATAATTAAGTGAATAAGGAAACATCTTCAACTGCGATAATAATTAAAAGTCTTTCAAAGGTAGGTGGTGCTGGATGGGGCTGGATCGATTTACTCAATATAATCTCTCCTGGTGCTTATCCTTACTTTGTCCGTGTGAGGCTATTTTCACCTAAAAATCCATTTGTTTAATGATGTGTCATTTAATTAACCTTTTACCTGCGAGTGCACCATTTATCAAGTGCTACCATCAATTTATCAAGGCTGAGAGTGTATAATTTTTTTAGATGGTCTTCCATTTGGGTTGATTATTTGTCTGGAATGGTGGATAGCTCTGTAAAACCACTTAACGTATATTTGGCAATAGCATCAAGAGAATGAAAACAAGTAGAAAAAAAACATGAAGAGGTTGGTACCATTGTAATCAATGAATAATGTTAATGATGTTAATGGCGTTGTATGCCAAATGTTGTTTTAAAGTTGTTTAATGCCATTGGGGAGATATTTTGGAACAAAACTGAAAGCGAGATGGAAAGATAGAGTAGAAAAAACAAGCAAGAGAGAGAGAGAGCAGGGGGAGAAATGGGGAGAGCAAGAGAGAGCAGAGGTGGAGAGGGAGGGATTGTGAGGGAGAGAGAGAGAGGGAGGGAGGGATAGTGAGGAACAGAAGAGCGAGGGAGAGAGAGAGGGAGAGAGGATGCTCTGCAGTGAAAAGGGGTGGGGGCTGTGATATAGTCTATTAGCATATTCAAATGTGAGTGGCTGCACCTGTTCGGGTGGTGTTGCTGAGTGATCAGCAGGCCCACGTAAACACGACTGTTTCACAAAGGCTTCAGTCATCTGGCTTTAGTTTTACATTGACGACATCTTCTGTTTTCAAAGTCAACGTTTATGTTGTGCTCATCCAGAAACATATTGCTCCAGATGAAACCCAAATGCAGAGAGAAGTGAGATGTGAATTTTAAATATCAAATTAAACTCATGCCTTAGAATTCAAGGCTCTTAACCAAGTATGTGAGCATAACAGTTTTACAATACAAATGAGTCATTGCCTTGTTTTGATCATTTAAGTTGATTGAATATTTACTTGAGTTCTTCGATGAGGTCTCTTTAAACTTCCTATTCCAAATCCCCAGGACTTACCTTGATCAGGATGAAGATGATGATGATGATGATAGCAGTGATGACAATCATCATTAGTCATGTTGTTACCATGTGGGGGAATTACACTGTTCATCTGTAATTTGCATCACCGTTTATAGAGATAGAAAGAAAAAGCCCTTTCTTAAAACCGCATGGCGAGTCACAGTTATCAAGTGTTATTCAGTACATACTTTGCCACTGTAACCATGCCACTGCAGCACATTCTCTGTCTCGGTACTTTCTCTAACTCTGCCCCCCTCCTGGCCCGTAATCTTTGTAGTCTTGTCGACAAGCAGTTTTGTAGCCGTGCAAGACACAACTGAGGAGCTCCGTTTGTAGAGACGAGGTTACATTCCTGATTTAACTGAGACGCAAATACAAGTGAGGAAGCAGTGCACAACTTCAGTGGCCATAGTGTCTCCTTGTCTACTAAAGATGACAGTCAAAATCAGCAATACTGACAAGGTTACTGGCCAGAGAGGGAGCCTCGCTTTATCTAAAACCTGGTCAAGTTGCACAACAAAATGACCAGGGTAACAATTGTTGCCCTCACTATGTGCAATATTTGTTCTGGCCATATATGTGCACAAATGCACATACATACTCATGCATTAACTGACACCTATGCTGCCAAGGCAGACTGACTCACACACTGACAAATATGCACACATGCATGCACACACATTCACATTGCATACGTATACATACACAAACACAGACACAATCAAATCCTCTGTCATAGAGTGGATGGTATAAAACCTTTTCAGCAGCAATTTATTCAAGCTGAGAGCGGTGGGTGCTATTGAAAAGCAAGCTGCCCGAGAGTGATGCCTGTCAAGCCCAAAGCCTCAAAAAACTCAATACTACCAAAGGACTCCTTGTGAGCCTGTATAAAAGAAGTAAGGGCTGTAAGAGGGCCTGGAACAGGGAGGAGAGAATGGAGACAGGGTGTGAGTGGTTTGCAAAGTCTGCTGTACAGTACTTCACATGAAACTGAAATCCATTTGAGAGAAAGAAAAAGATAGATGGGAGGGCGGTACAAAGTGAGTGTTTTTGGTGTACATCTGATGATAACCCCATATGTTTGTTCCTCCGCCAGATGCATCCTCTAATAAAAAAATTACCACGCTGTGTTAAAATAGCCTACTCTTGCTGAGAAAGTGACATCTAACATTATGGGATAAATTATTCAGCCTTGGTATTTAGAGGAGCGCATATTAAATTGGATGGCAATATGTCTCTGAATGATGTCTTCCCTCAGCTTGGTGAACAGTAACTTGTGTTGACCTTCTTGCTTTGTATTAGTACCTGGCAAAGGCTCAGAATTTCCTCTTTGTCTTTTTAGCCACCCACCATCTTACTTGCCAAATGAGAAAAAATAATACTGCCTTCTCCCCAAGAATCACCTTCGCAAAAGACTTGAGCTCTCACACCAAAGCAAGCATTTAATCAATACCTTTTGTTGCCCCGAGGGGAGTGAGTGCTCATGTGTGTGTGTGGGGGGGGGGGGGGGACAGAGAGAGAGAGAGAGAGAGAGAATTTTTTTTTTGAATTTTAAACCAAGTCTTTATTTAACAGAAAATTTTAGACAAAAAGCAGACTTGAAATCCCTCCGAACATAAACAATACTTGTCGAGGTATAAACAATCAATAAGAATTTTTTAACAAGCCCAAAAAACAATCATTCACCGACAACTCAAAAAATAAAAAACAGGTAAGACCTCTTTTATCCAAGTTCTTTAGAAAAGACCAGCTCATCTTTTATGGTGGAACACAGCAGCCCTTTATAACACCACATGGTTGTGAATGTGACCAGGTCTTTCATTGCCTTGTAGTAATTGAAGTCTACTTTTATCCTGGCCTTGACCATCCTGCAGAACAACAGTTCAACATGACATTCTATACATTCTTTAATTCTCTTTTTACGGCTCACATAGTAGCCATCTTTGCCTGCCCTGCAATAAAGTTTAAGAGTTGACATTTATATTTTACACGTTGACTATATTTTAAACCAAAAATGAAATTCTGTTTGCAGAAACTTTCCCCAGATGATCTAAATAAGCGGTCTAGCAGCAGGAACAGGGGTGTAAGCCTCACACATTCTGAAAAGCAATGAAACACTTTCTCTCTGGGCACAATAGGGACAGTTGTCATTCACATTAGGGTCTAGCACAGAAACAAAAGCATTGACCGCCACTATGCCATGCAAGACCCTCCACTGCAGATCACCAGCTTTTTTAATTAACGTTGGTTTGTATAAACCCCTCCAGACTGGCTTCACATTCTCCCCCAAGCCCAGCTGGGCTCTCCAGGGTGTATCAGTCCGACCACTCAGTTTATCTTTATTCAAGACTTTTACAAGCATATTATACATGGTCTTACCTTTAAGTACATTCAGCCTGTCATTAAGAACATTTCCCAAATCCAAAAGTGGCCCCATACAATTTTTCAGATCAGGAATAACCTTTAAAACAGGAAATGGATCCTCACAATTGGGATGAGTAGAACCACTGCAGTATGATGTCAAAAGCCCCCGTTCTATTGCAGTGAGCTGACCGTTCCACTTTAGTACCCGACTAAGGAGGTGCGTAGATTTCACTCCCAGGTGAGATGCTAGAGTGGCAGCGTTGTCAAGATTGGGCCCAGCCAGCTCCACCACCTGACCCAGTGTGACGACCTTTGCCTGGCAGAACAGCTTTGATACCGTGGGTCCAACGTCGCAAAAGTGTCCATACGCCCACCATACACCACTGGCTCTTTTAGAAGCCAGCTCAGAGAGTCAGAACAGCCCATTCTCTCTTTCTTGAACATATTCCACACTCTTATGAGCCCACGATAAAATCCAGGCAATCCGTTGAGGTCTGAGTTCTTAATAGCCATTAGAAACAAGGGCAGGTCTATTCCGAGTCCACAACACCGTCGAAGTATTACACAGGCTGCTGGTCGCCACACTAGATCTCTAGGCCCAGTGAGCAATCTTTGAATGAACTGGAGGCGGAAGGCTGCACCCCTGCTGGCCAGATGGATTAGCCCTTGACCCCCCTCATCTTTAGGGAGGTATAGCACACTCTGAGGAATCCAGTGCAAGTTGTCCCAGAAAAAGTTCACCAGCACAGCCTGAATCTTGGCCAGGAGGTTGGTTGGAGGATCAACGCATGTTAATCGATGCCATAGCGTTGATGACACCAGGTTGTTGATTACTAACATGCCCCCCCTATACGACAGTTTTGGTAGAATCCATTTCCACTTCCTAAGACGCCCTTCAACTTTTTCCAAGACATTCTCCCAATTCTTATTTGAAAAGGTGTCATTCCCCACAAACACTCCCAGATATTTCATCCCTCCCCTTTTCCATGTCAATCCCCCAGGTAACATGAGTTTACTGTTCAGTCCCTCTCCTACCATCAGTGCCTCACTTTTTTCCCCAGTTTACCCTAGCAGATGATATCTGACCAAACTTGATAAATTTTTTACTAAGACATCAACATCTCTTTGGTCCTTTACAAAAACAGCTACATCATCGGCATAGGCAGAGAGCTTAAAAGTTGTGCCGCAACCAGCAAAAGCAACTCCAGACAACTCACACCTCAATTTATGCAACAGGGGCTCAATGGCCAGGGAGTACAACATTCCAGACAAAGAACATCCCCGCCTTATTCCCCTTTGAACCTTAAAAGGAGCACTCAAACCACCGTTAATTTTAAGTACACTCTCAATGTCACTGTACAAAACCTTGATTGTAGCTATAAAACCTGGGCTGAGACCGAAAGCTTTCATGGTTTGCCACAAGTGCTGGTGTTCAACCCGGTCAAAATCCTTTTCCTGATCTATGGAAATAAGACCAGTTTCAACTCCCAATGAACTAGAGATGTCCAAAACATCCCTAATTAATGTAATGTTGTCAGTGATCAGCCTACCGGGCACACAGTAAGTCTGGTCAACATGGATGACCTCCTTCATCACCTTTCTCAGTCTGTTTGCTAGCACCTTAGAAAAGATCTTGTAATTGGTGCAGAGCAAGGACACTGGCCGCCAGTTTTTAATGTCCTGCAGATCCCCTTTCTTCGGCAAGAGAGTAATGATGGCCCTTCTGCAACTCTGAGGCAATCGCCCCTCAGTTGCACTGCTCCTCAGTACAGTCAACAAATCCCCTCCGAGCACCAGCCAAAAAGACTTATAGAAGTCAACAGGTAACCCGTCTATACCAGGTGCCTTGCCACTTTCCAGACTTTGCAGGGCGTCATGAAGTTCTTCAGGGGACAGTTGAGCCTCGAGGTCTGTATTGAGTGCTACCTCAACCTTTTTTAGCCCATGATATAATGACTCAGCCCCCAATACATCCTGCCTGAGTTCGCTCTTATAGAGGTCACTGTAGAACCCTGCTGCGTATTTCAGAATTCCAGAAAAATCTGACAGCTGCACACCAGTGTTAGTACGCAGAGAGTGAATGGTTTTTCTCTGCCCATTCTTGCGCTCTAGACTAAAGAAAAAGTGAAAAGGAGCATCCATATGTGTGGCGTTCAGAAAGCGTGAGCGGACCAGTGCCCCCTGTGCTGTAATACCCAGCAGGCTAGCCAAAGCAGACTTTCTGGATTTGAGAGCCTCTACATGGCCTCTGTTTCCTGTGGAATCTGCCAAATTCTGTAGTTCCACCATTTCATCCTCTAGATCTCTCGTAGATCTGGCTATGTCTCTGGTGACATTGCAAGTGTACTGCTGGCAAAACTGCTTTATCTGACACTTGCCAATGTCCCACCATTGCTGCAGAGAAATAAATTCAGACCTTCAGCTTCTATATTGGCCCCAGAAAAACTTAAAAGCATCTCTAAAGTTGTTATCATTTAGGAGGCCTGTGTTAAAATGCTAGAAAGCACTATTTGTTTTAACACTTCGTATGAAAACCGAGCACTGTACAAGAGAGTGGCAGAGAAACAAACTGGAAGCATGTTACATTGTTTAAACACATTAAAATGATGTTTAAAACGATAAAACCGATCAAGCCGTGCCATGGATAGTGCGTTATCTTTTAGATGTGTCCATGTATACTGCCTCTGGGTCCCATAAAAAGCTCTCCAAACATCTTTCAGTTCACACGAATTAACCAAGCGTGTGAGCCGACTAAGAGATGCAGGATGTGGTTCCTGATGGTTCCTGTCCAACTTGCAATTCTCTGTACAGTTAAAGTTCCCTCCCAGAAATAAATACTCCTCACTGTCACATTTACTAATAACATCAGATAACACATCCAGAAAAACTACTCTTTCAGGGCCAAGGGTTGGACCATAAACATTTATAAAAACTAGTGTTGTGTTTTCATACTGCGCTCTTACTTTCAGTAGCCGGCCTTCGACTACTTCCTTTACCTCAAGGGAGCATGGCAAAAAATCTCTTGAGAAAAGAATCCCGACCCCACCACTGATATTGGATTTATGACTGAGAATCAATTTTCCAGTCCAATCCCTCTTCCATTCAGTTTCATTATCTGCTGTGCTATGTGTTTCTTGCACAAGCAAGACATCTATTTTCTTC
Organism: Lampris incognitus; assembly: GCF_029633865.1. Lineage (NCBI taxonomy): Eukaryota > Metazoa > Chordata > Actinopteri > Lampriformes > Lampridae > Lampris > Lampris incognitus. The sequence goes on along the minus strand of NC_079217.1, from coordinate 30,375,406 downwards.
AGCTCAACCAGTTTAAACACAGCAGCTCTTTTCATGTCATCTCTTGCTCCATTCAGATTTAAAGTGCCTAATTGTATATTACACATGAGGAGAGTGGGGCTGAACTGTGCCAGAAACAAGCTTACACTGACCAAAAAGATGAAAATACCCAAACATGTCTTAAACATCATCATGAAGTTGCAATTTTACCTTCTGAACAAGTTTTTTCAGTATGAAGACTTCCTGCCCAGTAAATGTGTTCACCTCCAAGTCCCCTGTGTTTTTCATAAAGCATTTAACTGAGTCAATAAAAAGTTGCAAGTCTGGAAAATAATGTTCCACCTTGACTGCCCTCAAACCCTTGGTAACCTGCAAAAACGTCCTGATCTTCAGAAAGGCATAGCTCCCTTCTGTGTCCACTTGTGTATGAGGAGAGGAACCTAACTCACACTCACTTTCGTCTGTGTTCTCATCAGACAAAGAGGAGGATGGCTTTTTATCTTTTGAAGCCCTCTTCGCTTTTAAATTTTCCTGTCTACCTTCAGTCGGCTTCCTTTTAATTGCCTTTTTTTTATTTCATCGTCCAACATAATCTCTGCCTCTTCTTCGAGTACAGACTCTGCCACTCTTTGCGTCCTCCGACCACAATTCGTATCTGGCCCAGCCAATTTGTTATGATCCCTGGTCTCGCTGTTTTCATCTTCCGTTTCATTCTGTTCAACGTCCGCTACCTTCTCATCCTGGCCATCAGCTGTGACCTGCCCAAGTTCTGTTACCTTCTCAGTATGCTCAACGTTTTTAAAATGCTCAGCCTGCACACCTCCTTCTCCTGCCTGCTCAGTCCATCCATTTTCCTCATGTTCCCCAGCCTCGGTCTTTTTCTGTGTCACCACCTGGTCTGTTTCTCCCGCCCCTCGCTTCCCAGCCTCCTGTCTGCCCTGTGCCGACTCGGCCGCGCCGTCTCCAACCGGAGATGCGCCGCTCGCGGCGGCATCGGGGGACGAAGGCGGCCCTTGAGGCTCAGACCTACCGTCACTCCTTTCGGGTCAAGACCTTACTAAATGCCCCTCTGACCCACAGCCAAAACATTTCATCATACCAGAAGTAACAAACACAATATAATCAAAGTCATCATTCCTGAATTTCAGCTTCAGATCCAAATCCTCTGCATTATTTTTCAAAATCATGAAACCTTGCCTCCTATGGGACACAACGTGTTTCAAGTGAGGAGACTGGCAACCGGAGGAGACCATTTTTATCGGGGACACTAGTTGTCCGTATCTTGCAAGGTCCTTCTCAAAAGCTGCATTTCTCATGAACGGGGGAGCGTTGGAAATGGTGATTCTCTTGGCTGGGTTAACCAGCGGCAGAACGGGAGTAAACATGTCCCTAATCACCACACCACTTTCCACCACCTGGTTGACCTTATCAATACTGTCAATAAACATTACTACTGCACCCAGGGGTTAAAGTGGGATTTGGTAAGTGGGAGATCTCTGTATTAGAGAGGTGGGCAAAAGTGCGGGAGTGATAGGTAGCTAGCTAACGTTAGGCTAGCTAACCACTGGTCCAGTAGTCCCGACGTTAGCATTGTTAGCTAATAATAGCTACCGGTAGCTAACGTTTGCTAGCTAGTTAGTTATTTGAATGAAAATATTGCATGGCCAGAGCTAAGGTTGGACAGACATAACTAGCTAGCTACCGGTAACGTTACCGGACGCTACCGATAGTTAGCTAGCCTAGCAGCATTCAAACAACTAGCCAGCAACGTCAGCAACTAGCTAGCAACGTTACCGGGTGGAAGATAGCTAGTTAGCTAGCTAGCGAACGTTACGTTCGCTAACGTTAGTTGCTTGAATGAAAACCACAGCAGAGCTAGACAAAACTATTGGAAATACTATTGGAAATACACTGAAGATACTCACTCTTTATGCCCCCCAATCCAGGATAATAGTGCAGGTAGCAGGTTGACGCTCTCTCGAGTCTTGTCCGCCTGGTGCGGTGAACTGACCCTGACCCGTGAGTGTGAAGCCAGTCTCTTTTGATGTCAAGGCTGGTGAAGCCAGACAGCAGGCAGGTGCGGGTCACGTGTGGACGCGATATCGTTCAAACTTTTAGAAAAAGTAAAGTAGTATAAAAATAGAAGAACGACTTTATTTGCGATTTATTTTGAAATGCTTGTGAATTGGCTGCATCATGTTTTTTGTTTTAAATTTTACTGTGACAAAAAAGTTGAAATTACTCCTGGCTACAGAGTGCCGGATCTCAGCTCCGGTTGACTTGGGGGAGGAGGGGAAGTGCCGGTGTCGGGATCCGGGTAGCTCCGGCCCACTTCAATCACTGACTGCACCGATCATTCTGGACGCCGATTTGATGCTTCCATATCCCACATGCTCACCTACCGCGAGGCAGCACTCCTCCACCGAGCATTTGACTACTTTAATCGCGTGCCGGCGTGTCAACTTCTCGAACGCCGTTCCTCCACTTCCCACAGCGGCCATATTGCCCCGCCGGGCCGGTAGCAGCGCTACCGAAAATAAAACTCCGCTTAAACCTACCACCGAGAAAAACTAACTAAAAAATAAACAACAGCAAACCCACAGAAAGCACGTGAAAGGGACCAGACAAAAAAGTCCAAAATTCAGAAACCCACGCACACCGAAACAACACGCTGCTGCTCCGTACACTCACTCGCACTTCCGCTCAGAGAGAGAGAGAGAGAGAGAGAGAGAGAGAGAGAGAGAGAGAGAGAGAGAGAGAGAGAGAGAGAGAGAGAGAGAGAGAGAGAGAGAGAGAGAGAGAAAGTCTGTTTTTGTGTCTGCATGCACGTGTGTTTGTGCATGTGTGTGCACATGCATGAATGTGCATGCATGCATACATGCACATTTATGTGTACATACACATACATGTTTGTATATGTATGTGTGTGTGTATGTGTGTTCCTGTGTGTGTTCCTGTGTTATTGTTACTTCATCACTCCAATAATATCACTGGTTATTAATCCATCAGACACCATCCAAGGCATAGTCATAGTATTTACAATCCTTTGCAAAACAGCCTATAAACCAGCCCCCCATCATTGATTGCAAATTATAACAGGTAAAATCAATAAGAATCAAGCCTATCCACCAGCAACACAGTGACCTTGTTCTTGTGAAAATCCAGTTTAGTTAACTCTCAGAACCGATTAACTTGGAATAAGCCAAGACATGTCAAATGACCCTCATCATAAAAGACTACTGGGCCCTCATCCGCAGTATTTTCAAGCATTGGTGATATGCACTTATTTATCATCCACTTATTTATCATCTACAAAGACACGTAAAATATTATCCCATAAAGAAAAAACAGTCCTGCATGGCATCGTTGGTAAATGCAGGTAACTTGTATGATGCTTGTTGATCTAACAGTTTGTAGGGCACTAGTTTGCGGGTAGCTGCAGTGGTCGGACTTTATTTCATGGTACACTAAGACAAAACAAGCCATACTTTGTATCACATTGGACAAAAACTATAAATAATATTCTTTTTGTTTTTTACCCCCCTTTTCTCCCCAATTTTATCTGGCCAACTACCCCACTCTTCAGAGCCGTCCTGGTCTCTGCCCTAACCCCTCTGCTGATCCGGGGAGTCGCTAGCTGCTTCTTTTCACCTGACAGTAAGGAGTTTTGCCAGGGGGAGGTAGTGCATGGGAGGATCACGCTATTCCCTGCATCTTTATTTCCCCCGTTAGACCCTTAGTAGACTTTCTCAGAGGTTAATTTGTGACACATTACAACAGAACTGTATGGTGTGTGTGTGTGTGTGTGTGTGTGTCTGTGTGTCTGTGTGTGTGTGTGCGTGTGTGTCTTCACTGAGTTATGTGTAGGGTGTGATTTGATGATGGTGCTGGGAGTGTTTGTTTTGGGGCCACAATGAAAATCTTGTTTAGGGCCACCAAAATCCTGTGGCCCTGGCTCTAGCTATCAAATAACAAAGAATTGAATTATTATTTACCAGTAGGTGTGATAAAATACTCCTTTTTCCTATACAATGGGATAATGTTTGACTGCATCTGTAGTTGAGTTATATTGTCCTTATTTTTGTCAGGTTTAGTAAATGTAATCCTCAACATATCTGTTGTCCTCCATCCCTTGAAGTAGGACAAGGCTGGAGGAATTATTATTTAGTGACGTGTTACTTTTTTCGAGCAAGTATGCAGAAATAATTACATATGGCTCAGTTGCTGCTCTAATACCCAATGTTTACCTTATAATAACCAATTTCAGTAATAATACAACAGATGCTCAAAAAAGTCATACTGTCCTCTTCAAATATAAAATGAATATTAAATTATCCAGAAACTTTTATTGAAAACTTTTATATTGTGTATGCAGTGGACACAGAACGAGTGGCTGTTTCCTTGAGTGCAGGGTGAATCTTTCTCGCCTGTGTCCAGTTGGTGATTTTATGGCTCGAAAGGCACCCGCCTACACTGAGATGGGTGTGGTTGTGCAGCCGAGGGGGTGTTAATACAGATCTGTTTGTACAGTCCAATGTTGGTGTGCATTTTGTCTTGAAATTGCCTTTACACCTATATTGGCTCAGAGCAGTCAAAGTGCAGATGCAGGTGCAATATTTTTGTACAGCAGTCTACACAAGGACACCTGGGAACATGTATCTAAATGTGTTTAAATGAGTGTTAGCCTATGCATTTCACCCCACTCTGGTGGGGTGCATTCAAACTTGGGTTCGGACTCAAGCAAAAGTACCAAATGTGAAAATGCCCTAAGTGTGGAGCAGGGTCTGAGCAGTGAGTCTGTCACCCAGAAACTCCTTCTCAGTGAAGCTTTGCAGAGAAGCATGTCCCAGCCTGAAGGCACAGTTGAGATCAGACAGCAGTGTTGATTTAAATGATTGTTCTTATTAACATGCACAACTAAAAAAAGAGCTTGGTGTAAGCCTGGGGTAATACAGTTAATGCATTATTTTGTTGAGTAATGAGCTCACCAATATTTTGTACAAAAAAAAATATAAATATATATATATATATCTGAGGTTTGAAAGAAGGAATAGAGAAAAACACTGATTTGACAGTGGTGGACTTCAGTGGACTGAAGGCTGCTATGGAAGAAGCGATGTGCCAAAGGGGGGGGGGGGTCGCAGAGGAAAAGGCAACACGCGTTAGAGTGAAAAGAAGGGAGTGTGCTACCTGTGTGCCTGTAATTATAATGCAGGGAGTTGCATAGACTGACAGATATATTGTCTACCAATCTGCACATGCCTAGTGCTAACCTGTCAATGTGATTCTATAGTGGAGGTTAATTAAAAGAGCCACTGCTTCCTGGCTGGCTTTACCAAGGGGAGCCATAATTAAAGTGACACCTGTTCATTCCCATTTGTGTGTTCTGGCCAGGGTGCAGAGGTCCCAGGGTGCTGGAGAACATACAGCTGGGATGCCAGGCAGAGTATGAATGGGATGATTTTTAATGTTTCGTGACATTCTCAAGTCTGACCACATGAATTAGGGCAAGTGAAGCAGAAGTAGAACCGAGGCAGAGAGTCAAACGGACAGCTAAGAGTTAGTTGCATGGGTGGATGTACAGCAAGAATCATTTGTGCTTATTGAGATACGATTGAGTTTCTTTATTTGTGAATTAGAAAAATCAGGGCTCTGAACTGCCCACCCCTCTCGGTGTGACTCGGTTTACTGTGCCATTCACGACCATGCCACCGCTGTAAATGAAAACCTCATTTCAACTTTTAAGTATTAACATAACATGTCTTGATGCATTCTCAACAATCCAGGTAAGGAAATCCTAGAAAGTTGAATCACTTCATCTGGACACAATGTTTAGTGGGAGAAACTGACAAAGTCACTTGAGTGATGAGTGATGAAACGTTCCTCCCACTAAACGTTGAGATAGCATGTTTTGTTTTTGTTTGTTCTTTGTTTTTTTTCCATATTAATGCACATCTTACAAACAATACTGTAACTCTTAAGGTTGTCAACCGATGTTTTTTGTAAGACTTGAAACACGTTCGAAAGCACTGTAACTGGATATACAAGGGTTTCACAGCAGCATAACACATGTCAGCTGTGCAGAGAGTGTTTTTTGTTGGTGGGGGTGGAAATATTTATATTTACAAGCTTCCATTACAGGCATACACTCTGTTGCCTGACAGATGTATTCAATGACAACATCTACCAATGGCTTGGCTTCCAGGAGGCTGTCAGTAATTATCTTTATCCTGTTGTCATGTCAACTCAGGAACATCTATGATTGACAGGTCAGCCAAAGTGCATGAAGGTCACAGTAATGTACAAATTTACTGGAAAGAGCAAGTATCCAATGTTCAGCAAATTTACCAAATCTGTTGTACAGCGTTTCCTTTCCATTATGCTTATCTTATTCCTCTTCTCAGAAGACTTTATTGCCAGTTGACATCCAAGTGTCAGCCATAATCTCTGTGGTGTCAACCAGCAGTCGCCAGTCAGTGCTTATGTCAGATCTTGAAGCTGTTTTTTTTCTCTTTATCTTCCTACAGGCAACCTTTCGAGAGTTGTCTACCAGTTAATCTCTCTCTTGACCTTCTCCCCTGCTGCTTTAACCTTTACCTAGACACAACAGATAGTGCTTTTTTAGACATCTCACTATTATGAGTTGTTTCCAGGATGTTTCCTGAACTGGATACCAAGACTGTGTTTTCTTCACACCAGGGTCCCTCTCCTCTGCCCCTTAAAAGCATTTCCATTATTGTCATGCCATTTTCCACAGAATGTTTGCAGAGGCTGATGCACACTGTGCCATCATGTCCTACCAGTGGACTGTAATGTGCTGTGTGAATGCAGTCATCCGGGCTGACAAAGAGACACACAGTGGGAGCCTAACTCTTCTTCTCACTGCCAAACAGGTAATTATCATTCAATTTATGGGTATATTCAAATAGAGGATGGATATTAGGATGAGGTGCTGTCCCTGCCACCTACCTATGCATCACTCATACACTCCCTGTGGGTAAATTCACAAAGACTAGGGTAGAGGATAAAAAGTCCACAGCTCAGATGGTGCTGCTAAAATTAGTTAAAACGAGTCAAATACTCATACTGTATTTTTTTCGATTTTAACGCAACCTTTAAACTGCAGTTTTATGCTGTGTTAGGTAGAGATATATCTTGATCCTATGTCATAATATTCCTTGTCTTTTGATTGGAAAATGAACTCAAATTTCCCTGATAAATTGGGTCGGATTATCCATATGTCATTTGGGTATGTTCCTAGGGGCACCAAATGATAAAGAAAACGACTAGACTTTTAAAATATTTAAAATATATTTTAAAATATGTGTCATATTTTCTACAGTGGCTACTTCCCCCTGTGCGTCTTTCAGCACCTCGGAGGCGTGGAGGGCGGTGAGGAGGGACACTATTTATTTGAGTAACTAGTGCAGCGGCTGTTCAGGTGTAATCCCCCCTCCAACTGCAATTTCGGTTACAATGACAGTGTGGCGCTGTTCATCCGGTCACCACGGAACAGATAAAGTCCTTCCATTTTAGTAAGATAGTATCAGATGTACACGTTAAAAATCCATCCACGTTGTGGATTTTGAAATGAAAATCAAATCACTATTCTATTTTCATTCCTTTAATTTATGTTTCTATAAACAACAGAACAACAAAACAACCATAATTTCTAATAGCCAACACATTGCAATGCATTGTCTCAATGTGCTAGTCCCTATACCTCCACATCAGCTCACCTGGTGCTCTGTGATCATTCAGCTGTTGAAATGGTTGCTTGCAACAGTCGTTATTGTGCTTGCCTAATTTGATGTATGGATGGGATGTTTTTTTAAGACATACTCTGTAATGGTTTTGCATGTAGGTGTGACCCCTCGTCTTTGGTCTGTGTGTTCTGCAGCAGCAGATGATTCGTCAGGCTGTATGGGTTCATGCACATGTTTTCATTGCGTCCGTCAGTCAGCACTTATTGGAGCGAGGTGTCAATAGGCGTGCTGACGGAATCCTCATGGAACAAGAGAGACGAGCCTCCTGCTTACTTTATTCCAATGTGGCCAGAGGAACTCTGAGTGGCCTGGTAGCTCAGAGTGCTATCTAGTTTTCCTCAGTGTTTCCTTATTGAAAACGTATGATTTCTCTTGGTTAGCTTTGTTAGCTAATTGTCCATTCACTCTGCTAATGAATGCACTGTATAGCTTACTCCCACTACTACTACTACTTTCGGCTGCTTCCGTTAGGGGTCGCCACAGCGGATCATCCATTTCCATTTCTTCCCATCTTCTGCATCTTCCTCTGTCACGCCAGCCACCTGCATGTCTTCCCTCACCACATACATAAACCTCCTTTTGGCCTTCCTCTTTTCCTCTTCCCTGGCAACTCCATATTCAACATCTTTCTCCCAATATACCCAGCATCTCTCCTCCACATATGTCCAAACCATCTCAATCTTGCCTCTCTTGCTTTGTCTCCAAACCGTCCAACCTAAACTGTCCCTCTAATATAATCATTCCTAATCCTGTCCTTCTTCGTCACTCCCAATGAAAATCTTAGCATCTTCAACTGTGCCACCTCTCACAACCATCTTTTAAACCTTCCCTTTAACTCTTGCTGGTACCCTTCTGTCACAAATCACTCCTGACACTCTTCTCCAGCCACTCCACCTTGTTTGCACTCTATTCTTCACCTCTCTTCTGCACTCCCTGTTACTTTGGACAGTTGACCCCAAGTATTTAAACTCATATGCCTTCGTCACCTCTAGTCCTTGCATCCTCACCATTCTGCTGTCCTCCCTCTCATTCACGCATAGGTATTCCATCTTGCTCCTACCGACTTTCATTCCTCTTCTCTCCAGTGCATACCTCCACCTCTCCAGGCTCTTCTCAGCCTGCACCATACTCTCGCTACAGACCACAATGTCATCTGCGAACATCATCGTCCACGGAGACTCCTGCCTGATCTTGTCCATCAACCTGTCCATCACCACTGCAAACAAGAAAGGGCTCAGAGCCAATCCTTAATGTAATCCCACCTCCACCTTGAACCCATGTGTCATTCCAATTGCACACCTCACCATTGTCACACTTCCCTCATACATATCCTGCACCACTCCTTCATACTTCTCCGCAACTCCTGACTTCCTCATACAATACCACACCTCCTCTCTCAGTACCCTGTCGTATGCTTTCTCTAAATCTATGAAGACACAATGTAATTTCTATAATTAAAGGTTATTAGATCATTACTCCCGTGGGAACAATAACATATTTTGACGAACTTCAACGTATCAACATGTGGGTACTTTTTACTCCTGCAGCATTCTCTCCCTTGAATTCGGCAAAATATCCACAACTATGAAATTACAGGAAAACCAAAGAAGTCAAATGTTACTATGTCCTTTTATAAATGCGCCTAGAATACTGGAATTGTCGTACCTAATGTATACTCTGAATGCTAGTGGTCAGCTTGTAAGCTGTTCTCCCATAGAACTGATGAGAGAGTGTGCAGGCCTTATCACTCCCTCTGTAATCATGACCGATTAAAGTGCCGTATACACTTCAACCTTTCGATTCCCATATAACTGTAACAGTGCGTACATGTGCGGGATCGACTTGTGTTAGCACAGCTAGGGACTAAGATTGAGACCTGACACTAAGGATTGAAGTTGCCCACTTCCTAAATGTGTCTCTCTCCATATTCAGTAGTTTCTGATTACTCATAGTGTAAATGAGACAATTAACTGGCTGCCAAAGTCTGCCTATTCTGGATCTGGGTGCAGTGAATTCAGGGGTATTAGACTGTTCTTCACCAGTGATTCCCTCTTCCAAATTCCCATCATCCTAACCACTATCAGACATGTCCCTCAACACCTTAAAAGCACTGAGCGAGCCTGCCTCAAGGTCATCCAATCCGTCCCCAGAGTTTTCCACACCTTGACAATCCTCAGCACATAAATCAGCTTCAAAGACCTTCCCATCTCTGCCTTCTGTATCCTCGGGCTCCCTAGAATTCTCAGTATCTGCCTCAGACAACACACTCAGAGCATTGTTGCCATTCCATGTCAAACTGGAGAGGTAGGAAACTGACACACAGCAGAAGATTGTGATGAACAATTTTCAAATGATCAGTCTCTGGGTGTTTGACCTTGTAAATGTGGGTCTGTGGGTTGCAATCCACAACAGTGTAGACTACACTTTCCCATTTTTCTGCCAACTTCCGATGACCACGCTCGCCCTTGTTAGCTACAAGCACCCTGTCACCAATGTCAATCCTGGTTCCCCTTGGCCCTATTGTTGTATCTCTCTGGCTCCTGACTGTTCCTTCGTAGTGTGCATCTTAGTAAATGCAATGGCTTCCTCCAAATCCTTCTGCAGAGACTCAGTGTACTTGGAGTAGGCCACTTGCTTCCTCTCATGCAGGACACTCTTGAAGACCACATCCACAAGAATGCGGGGAACCTGGCCAAACATCAGGTAGAATGGTGGAAAGGCTGTGGTTGTGGTCTCATGGGCAGTGCAGTTGTACATGAACGTTGATGTATGCTGCATCTGAGGCCAGCTTTGTTTGGAGCATGGAGGGGGGCTCTAATCATAGTGCCTAATGTACGATTAAAGTGCTCAGCACTGCCATCACCCATCGGGTCATACGCAGCTGTATGGGATTTTTTTTTTACACCCAAAAACTGAAGAAGGTGGCTGATGAGTTCACTCTCAAAAGAAGCTCCCTGGTCAGAATGAATATGCTGGGGAAAGCCATAAAAATAAATAAATAAATAATTGTCTGACAGTTTGCGAGCAATGGACTTAGCAGTCTGATCAGGACATTGGAAAGCATGGACAAGCTTAGTGAAGTGCTCTGTGATCATCAGTACATTCACTGTTTTATTGTTCGCATCTTCAGCACACCAGAAGTCAATACATATGAGCTCCAGAGGAGCGGCGGTCTTTATGCTCTCCAGCAGCGCACACCCCCCCCCCCCAAGTTCCAGAGTATTCCCAATGACACAGCGAGTAAAGGTCTTTACATATTCCCTCACAACTTTCTCCATGTCAGTCCAGTGGAACCTCTGGCAGACAAGATGTATTATTCGGAACTGGCCTTGATAGCCTGCATTGTCATGACAACCTCATATACATAGCATCCTCCCTCAAACACAGTGGCACAATGTACTGGAATCTTTTTCGCTTTGTACAGGGGTCTTTGGAAACTCTATATAAGACGCCATCCTCGACACAGTTTATCCCACTGCTTCACAAGCTTTACTACTTCTTTTGGCTCTTTTCCTTTTTCCCGCCTGTATGGTCTGTGGTGTCACTCAATGAATGACAGGACTTTGGCCAAGTCAGGATCCTCCATCTGCTTCACCCTCAATTCACCCTCAAGTGTAGGAAGGTAATGTGTCTTGTCCAAGACTGGAATTCTCGGCTGAACCAAAAAACTGACTATACTCTACAACAGATTGCTTACATGTCTGGAGCTCAACTGGCTGGGTTGGCACATTAGCACACAGTCTCCTGTCACTGGTAAGAGAGTTCTGAGTCACCTGCGGGGAGACACCATATCCTGATTTTGTCTCACGTTGGTGCTCATCTAAGTGCTGTTGGACATCTCTTGCTGTCCAGCACTCTGTAGGCTTGCTCTTGAATATTAACGCTAAGCTAGGGTCTGGGCAGTTCCCAATTAACAGCATTGCAACCTCACTGCTGAGATTACCCATACTTCTGCCCTGTCTCATGAGACACTCATCTGCAATATCTGCTACTCTATAAAAGCATAGCCAGTAATCAAAAGGGCCCTCACTTTGTCTGGGAAGTGTACTATAAAAGTCAGCAAGTGACATGCTGGAGTATGACATCTCACTAAAGTGCTGCTTGAGAATACTGTAGATTAGATCTGGGTGATTAACATGGTCTAGTGATGGATTGCTGTGTAAACTAACCCTCATCACCTCCTTGGCCCTGCTCCTGAGTCTGTACGTAATCTCACCAGACTGGTCTGTGTGCTTGATATTCCTTCACCTCATATACCTCCCCACCATATCAACCCACTCCTGAATGTCACACTTATCTGATCCCCCCTGAAGACTGGTGGATCTTTGATGTCAGATTCCACAATAATCACACCTCACCAAGACTGCCTTTTTTCACTTATGTAACATAGCTAAAATTTGGTCTTTTCTCTCCATGGCTGACGCAGAGACTCTAATACATGCATTTGTTTCATCCAGACTTGATTACTATAATGACCTGTTTTCAGGTCTGCCACATTCTAGTACTAAAAGTCTTCAAATGTTTCAGAATCATGCTAGAATCCTGCTGCTAGAATCCTAACTAAATATAGAAAATTTGACAATATTACACCAATTCATGCCTCCCTTCATTGGCTTCCTATCCATGTTAGATCAGAATACAATGATTTGCTGCCCAATGGATGTTGCAGCCTGGGACTTCTCAGGACCAGGAGGTGGCTGATCAATACCTGATCCATCAAGAAGCATGTGGAGGAACGATCTCAACATGGGAGGGATAGAATCAGCTTCACAGGTAGTTGAGAAGGAACCTGTAAAAGCATGCTTCATAGGGAGATCCTCTTGCCGGAAGATTTTGGCTGTTTTGAAAATGATGGACACATCAGTAGATGTGTTGCTTTTCATACCAACAACAGCTTTGCTCAGGTCATCGTCAAAAACAAGGGACCAGACATGATTCATTTGTACTGATATGATGTCTGGAATCAGGCATTCGATGTCCTCACTAAGGTGTGTGTAGTGTTGCATTTGATGTTTGGAAAGCCCCGATCAGCAATGCGCTGTACGACATTGCCAGTGATTCTCCTGAGCCATGATAATCTTCGATGAATTCAAGCAACTCATTGAGGACATGCGCTCTGATGACCTGGATTGCATTACTTTCAGTCATGTCACAGCCAACAGTTTCTGCTTTTCTATAGAGCCTTGTCAGGCATGCACGATGATAAATAGCATCAATAGCGACCATGTCACCACCAGCTAGTTGAGCCAATAGATGCTTGTCACCATCACTTGAAAACATTCTTTAATTTTTCTATCCAAGCCAAGGCTGGCAGCCCTCCTCAGTTCCTTTTTGTTGCCCACTTCACCACAGAAGAGACACGGTGTGTTGACTGGTTCACAAGATGATGTTGAGGGTGTGGGTAAAGCCTGTGTGGTGGACTTGCCACTCGTGCATCGTGTTTTTACTGGGCTCACGGACTCGACCTGCTTTTTTCTTTTTCTTGCTCTCTCAATTTTTTGATTGTCAATGGCATTCCCTCAGCTTTTGTGCCACACTACTGGATTCGACATCATCAGCTGCACTACATCCTGAGTACCACCACCATTGCCACCACCACTAATGTCATCCACTACTATAAAATCAGGTAAATCACCTAATTCCTTCAGCTCCTGTGTGTTATCTGTAACTTCTTTGTAACATGCATAACGTCTTTCATGATTGTTTCTCAGTTTTACAGATGATGATGGATCTAAAGCTTTTTCATTGATTTTCTGTAGGCTGGATTGACATATGAAGCACAAACTCCAGTCACGAGTTTCCATGATGGCAACATCTAAATACTGATCTGAAATGAGAAATAAACTTGCTTTAACATCATGAGATAGATAAGATAATAAATAACATGCATTCACAAAAGTAAAAATAAACCAAATAATGAAGATAACTAACTAGCTAGCTACATGTAGGTATTAGCAACATGTGATTGCTACAATCAAATAATGAAGCTAACTAGTTACTAGCTAGCTAGTTATTAGTTATCTAACGTTAGAAAGGTTTTGTATTCAATTAGAAAGTAATAAAAACCTCAAAGTGTTAACTTTAATCTCAAATTTCTGCCATCTTCAATTCTCAACAGCTGCCACAGCTGTCACAGCCACTGGCGCTTGGATTTGTTGTTGCAGCAGCAACTGATTTGCATAAACTACTCCTGATTGGTCAAAATCTCATGCTACTAAACGACACATGTAATGTATAGACGTAGCTGCACTGCTTAAAAAACAAAAATAAAGTTTTTAAAAGAAAATATATAGAAAGTCACCCTGATGACACTAATTTTTTTTAAATGAAATGTGCACATTTTACCCCCAGTTGTCATGGTAAGGAGAAAACTATTGTTTTTTTGGTTGGTTTTTTTTAGCCTTGAAACTTATTTAATTGGATTCCATGACCCCACAGATGTACATTTTGATGCCTATTTTGTCATCATAGCTATAACAGAAGCAAAGATATCAGGTCGGGTGTATTGTCGGCGCATTCGGTGGCCATTTTGAAAAAACGTGTGTATTTCAGATACAAAATGTTATCTCACTTGTGTCTTTAGATAAATGTATTTCTATGGCCCTAAGGTACTTCCATACAAAAGGGGACCTTTGCATCGTGACTTGAAGTCAACACCCTATTTTTTGTGCTTAACCTCCTTACTAATCGGTGATGAGAGTGAGCGAGAGGAGGGGGAGAGCGCCGGTGTGCGAGGGGGTAAGGAAGTGAGTTTAGCTTTGTGACTGCAATTCTCAGTCTCAGTCTGTGCTTAGTCCTGTTTCCCCATCAAGTATAGAACATTTTCAGTTATTTTTGAGGTGTTTTGGAGAAGGTTAATGGAAGAAATGGCAGAGGGTGTTGATGCCAGTGTAGATTAGAATGGGGCTAGGCCTAAAAGCTCCGTTCACCTTACGGTCCCCAGCTCAGAGCAGGGTTTCATTGTTCTTGGTGATGTCATACACAGCAATGCTTGTACAGGTGAACACAATGTGAATATGCCACCAAGCACATCCACACCAAGGGTCTCAGGTAATGCAGTTAGAGAGTTAGGTGTGCTGATGGAGGAGTTAGGCAAGAAGATATGTGACTGGGTTACAATCAAGCTTCTGACTGAGGGTGGTTTTGGTAAAGCTTCTCAGCCCTCCCATAGTGTGTTTAGTAATTCCAACATCCAGGGTACAAACCGGAACCTATCACAAGTCAGTCAAGTCAAGTCAAATAGCCCAATATCACAAATTACAAATTTGCCTCAGTGGGCTTAACACCAGCACAACATCCTGTCCTTAGACCCTCTCATCGGATAAGGAACAACTCCCTAAAAAAAAATTAAAAAAAACTTTAACAGGGAGGGAAAAAATAGGACGAAACCTCAGGGAGAGCAACAGAGGAGAGAGATCTCTCCCAAGACAGACAACATGCAATGGGTGTTGTGTTTACAGAATTTATACAATACAACAATGAAAGAGGATAAACAGAATTATAATGGATTTATAAAATTTATGAAGAATATGATGCGCAGGATTCCAAGCAGTGTCCAGACGCCATCGGAACAGTCCAGGACCCAAGCCACATGACCAGGATCATCATGTAAAAAAAAAAAGGATTTATAAGATATATAAAAATAAAATGTGATGAGGGGAATGCCAGGCAGCGTCCAAGTTGCGACCACCATTAGCAGAGAGACCTGGGAGGAGAGCCAACTGCACCTGCACACAAGGGAGACTCACATGACACCATTCACACACAGAAAAAGGAGAAGACATCAATCAGAGAGAGAGAGACAAGACATGTGAGAGAAAAGAACGGTTTGCAATAGTCAATTAATCATCAATTAGTCATAATCTATACGTTATAATCTCATCAGCAGAAAAGTCATTGGTAAATTCTTTGAGACAGAAAACTGACCCGTCATGTAGTACAGGTTGTGAAGCACTCAACTTAAAGGCAACTAATTGTAAGCAAAGGCAAAAAGATGAGTTTTAAGTTGTAATTTAAAGGACTCAACAGACTCTGATTGTCTGATGGTAACAGGCAGGTTATTCCACAAGAATGGAGTCTGATAGGAAAAGGCCCTGCCACCAGCTGACTTCTTTTCAACTTTGGGCACACACAGGAGCCCTGTATTTTGAGAGTGAAGAGCTTGAGATGGAATGTACGGTTTAAGGAGATCAGATAGGTAAGATGGGGCAAGCCCATTTAGGATTTTATAACTCCGTAAGACGCAGATCCAAGAATCCTGGCAGCGTTCCACATCACTTAAAAGAGAGGGAAACACGATCTTCGCAATATCTGGCAATGACACTACACCATCAAACTGGTAGTAGATATCTGGTGGAAGCCATGCATAAGTGAGGAATATGTGTGTCATATGACCGCTTGAAAACATTCAGCAGAACATTCAGCAAATTCAGTGATCAATCACTGGGAGCCGATTGGTGTGGTGGTCCCACCTCAGGCAGTCAAGGGTGTCTTCACCAATGGTGGGTTTGATAACATTGACCACAACCCATCATCGACAAGAGCAACATCAGCCCTCCATGGAACATGCATCAGCATTCAGCAGCACTTCTCTTCCGACAGCCAACAAACTGAGAATCTCACTGACATCCTAGATCCAGCTGAGTTGGGGAAGAAGCATGTGAAATCCTTGCGAGCTCACTACACGTCCATGGATCTGGATGTTTCACTGCCAACTGATGAGGTCTTGTATGTTCCTGCCCTGAACACCAACAGTCATCCTCATCCAGCCTCCCATCCTCTCATCAATGTCATTGAAGAAGGCTACCAGTGGTTGGAGAGAGTCAGAAACCTTCTCGTGAAAGAGAACCTTGAAGCCAGAGAATGGATCTCATGGGCTGCATATTATGCCAGCATCACGGAGTCTACTTCATCCCCCCCATCCAAATTATATATGTTGCCACTATTCACAGAGCTCCCTACCAGTCCCACTGTGGCTTGGCATGCTATGAAAGTCCTCCGACAAACAATCTGCTACCTAAATCCAGGTCAGACATCAGTCATGGTAGCTGATCAACCACTCTTCACACTAGCCAAGAAACTTCAGTGGATGTCCCCCAGACAGAACTTGGCGAGGACTCCTTCCTTGTAATATTGAGGCCAATGCATACAGAGAAGATGCTGTGGAGTGTGTCTGGTGATTGGCTAGATGGCAGCGGGTGGACCACAGCTCTTACCAGTAGTGGTATCTCGACTAGTGGGAAAGCTCAGGCCTTCATCAGTGTTCACCACATCTACAGAACCCGATACATCCATCAGGTGTCTGTTGCTGCTCTCTACGTGCTCATGAAGAAGGCTTACCATCAGTACGTGGAGAAGGCAACAAATGACGATAATGAGCTGAGCGATCTCATCCCTCTGCCCTTTGATGAATGGCTCAAGACGCTGTGTGCCTCACAACCCCAAGCAGATTTTTGGTTCAAGTCCATGGACCTGGATCTTCTCATTCTTCAGGTAAGATATGTTCAAGCCACGTGTCTCATTCACTCCTTTGTCCAATTTACATTCTTAAATTAAGATTACAGTTCCTTCACATATTTCTAGTATGTCATATAAAGCACTTTTTTTCAGTTTGTCAAGTCCTGTCGCTCAGCAGACTTCTCCCTCTACATGGAGACACTTGATTCTCTGATGCCATGGGTATTTGCACTGGATCATACCCACTATGCCCGGAACATGCCCACCCATCTCCGTGACATGATAACACTAGAAGTACAACATCCTGCTCTGTTTGTGGAGTTCCAGAGTGGTCACTTCATGGGGCAGAGTCAAAACGAGCATTCTCCAAGATCCTGCATGACCAGATGCAGCAGCAGCATATTGATTGGCTGAAGAATCATGGTGACATCATAGAGAACCTGCGCCATTGCGCCACGGCCAGGATGGAATCTGCATTGTTCCTCCTGGACCTGAGGTTCGACAATTGGTCGGAGCCTCCTTTCAAGCACCCTAGAGTAGACTTTCCCAGGGAGGCTGAGGAATGTGACAACCCGATAATTGGAGCACACCCTCCGGTCCCCCTTTTTGATATGGGAACCACCACCCCAAGTCTGCCACTCCACAGGTACTGTCCCCGACCTCCACGGCACACTGAAAAGGCGTGTCAACCAAGACAGCACAACAATATCAAGAGCCTTCAGCATCTCAGGGCGAATCTCATCCACACATGGCACCTTTCCACCGATGAGCTTTTTAACTACCTCAGAGTCATCTGCCAGGGATATGGGTGAGGCTTGCCCTGAGTCCTCAGACTCTACCTCCTCCACTGAGGATGTGTTAGACGGGTTCAGGAGCTCCTCAAAGTGTTCTTTCCACCGCTCAGCAACATCCCCAGTCCGGGTCAACAGTTACCCTCCCCAGCTGAACACAGCCTGAGTCAAGTCCTGCTTCCCCTTTCTGAGTCACCGGATGGTTTACCAGAACTTCCTTGAGCCAACCGAAAGTCCTCTTCCATAGCCTCGCCAAACTCCTCCCACACCCGAGTTTTTGCTTTTGCGACCACCGAAGCAGCAGCCCTTCTGGCCTCCCGGTACATGTCTGCTGCTTCAGGAGACCCCTGGGCCCACCAAGTCTGAAAGCCCTCCTTCTTCAACCTGAAGGCTTCCCTCACCACCGGTGTCCACCAGCGGGTTCTTTGGTTGCCACCTCAACAGGCACCGATTGACCTTTTGACCACAGCTCCTGCCTGCCACATCTACAATAGAGGATTTGAACATGGCCCACTCAGACTCCATGTCCCCAGCCTCCCTCAGGATACACGAGAACTTCTTCCGGAGGTGGGAGTTGAAGACCTCACGAACAGGGACCTCCGCCAGATGTTCCCAGTTCACCCTCACTACACGTTTGGGTTTGTTAGGTCTGTCCGGCAGCCTTCCCCGCCATCTGATCCAACTCACCACCAGGTGGTTATCAGTTGACAGCTCTGCTCCTCTCTTCACCCGAGTGTCCAAAACATACGGCCGCATATCTGATGATATGACCACAAAGTCTATCATCGATCTTCGGCCTAAGGTATTCTGGTACCAAGTACACATATGAACTACCTTATGTTCGAACATGGTGTTTTTTATTGCTATTCCATGATTTGCACAGAAGTCCAATAACAAGGCACTGCTCGGGTTCAGATCGGGGAGGCCATTCCTCCCAATCACGCCCCTCCAGATTTCTGTATCATTGCCCATATGAGCGTTGAAGTCCCCCAGCAGAACTATAGAGTCCTGAGGCGGAGCCCTATCCAGGACACCACCCAGAGACTCCAAGAAGGCCGGATACTCCGAACTGCTATTCGGTGCATAAGTACACACAACAGTCAGAGCCCTTCCCCCAGCGACTCGCAGTCGTATAGAGGCAACCCTCTCATTCCCTGAGGAGAACTCAGAAACGGAGGCTCTCAACCGGGGACTTGTGAGTATCCCCACACCCGCACAGCGCCTGTCACCTTGGCCAACTCTGGAAAAGTAATAAGTACAGCCCCTCTCCAGATGTTTGGTACCAGAGCCCATGCTATATGTGGAGGTGAGTCCAACTATATCTAGTTGGTACCGCCCCACCTCCCGCCCCAGCTCAGGCTCCTTGCCTGCCAGAGAGGTGTCATTCCATGTCCAGAGGACCAATCTGCGATGCCAGAAGTTAGGATGCCCCAGTCCCCACCTTTGCCTGCCACCCAGCCTGCATTACACCCTACCCCAATGCTCATCCCTGCATGTGGTGGGTCCACGGGGTGGTGGCTCCATGTTGTTTTTTCAGGCTGAGCCCGACCAGGCCCCATGGGCCAAGGCCCAGCCACCAGACACTCGCCGGCGAGCTCCCCTCCCAGGTCTGGCTCGGGGAGGGGACCCCGGTTTCCCTTTTCCGGGCGAAGTGCTGTAACTCTGCTGGTGTAAATTATTTGGGGGGTTTTTGGGAATCGCTCTTAGTCTGGCCGCTCCTCTGGGACCAATATGCCTTGGGAGACCCTACCAGGGGCTATTGCCCCCGACAACACAGCTCCCAGGATCACCGGGACACACAAGCCCCTCCACCACCTTAAGGTGACGATTCTCGGAGGAGAATGTTTCTGATGAAAAAAAGATGTTTCTGTCAAACCAATTCTTCAGAAATATACTTCTATTTTTATATACGATATCCCCATTAATCTATATACAATAATGCTGTGGTGAGAAAGTGTGCTTGTAAATTTATTTCCATGCCAATAAAGCCTGTTTGAAAATTTGACAGTTTAACTGCTAAACTGGTATTTTATTTATTTTATAATCACATACCAATAGGAAAGGAAGCCCTCCAATTTGGTTAAAAAAATGGGATTGAAGTTCCACATGGAGGAGTCATTTTTCAAAAAAAACCGTTTAACCAGTTAATCATAAACACGTTGCTCAAGGTAGACAAGTCCAAAAAGTCAAGACCACCATTTTTGCAAGAATTGATAACTATAACTACAGATTCTCTGATTTAATATGTACGATTTTTCCACAAAAAAAGAAAAGAAAAAAAGGCAGTTTTGTTATCAAGGAAAAGAGAGGATACAACATAAACAAGCCCAGAAATACCTTCAGCTTTTGATAGGAGGACACATCCCTTCAAGGACAGATCTCTGTAACCAGTGATTAAATTTATTTCCCACTTTTTTAATCATTGCACTAAAATTAAGAGTGCATCTGTCTTGTTGATCATTGGTTACAAGAATGCCTAAAATAATTAACCTTTTCCTTGACAGGTAAAGCAAATAACTCACATTTGTTTAAATTCAGACAGAGACCTGAAGCTTTTGAAAATTCATCAATAATTTTGATTGCAAGCTTTATCTGCAGAGCATTTTTCAAGAACAAAGCTGTATCATCTGCCAGTTGGCTTAAGAAAATATTTCTACCTGCAATAGAGACACCTTCTAAGTTACTTGATTTTATATTCTGACAAAAGGCTTGTGCAACAATAAGGAAAAGGTAAAGAGACCGGACAGCCTTTGTAATGAATGAAAGGTCACGTGTTTAACTTGACCTACTCACGGGTGTACGTGCAGTGCGTGTGACGTATACAGGAAGTTAGAAAGGCATGTTATGAAGGTTGTATGTCGGATGAACGCTAGTAAAAGCTACACAGAGTTAAGAACCTACGAAGTCGGCTCGTTCTTGAATTATTCTTATGTCAGTAAGACAAGGCGTCTACGGACATTACATGGTGTCAGAATAGTCTGTGTATCGGAACACGAGCGGTCATGCCGAAGTTTAATCCGCCGAGTGAATTCAAGTTTGACTGCCCCGTTGAATGGCCGGAGTGGAGACAACGGTTTTCGCGCTTCAGGCTCGCGACAAAGCTGGATAAAGACGACGGGGAGATTCAAGTGAGTTCGCTGATTTATGCAATGGGCAGCGAGGCTGAAAAGATATTCAGCTCGTTTGACTTCGCGGCGGAGGGTGATAAAGTGGACTATGATATCGTACTGAAAAGGTTCGACGACTACTTTATTCCCCGCCGTAACATCATACATGAGAGGGCGTGCTTCTATCAACGTAGCCAGCAGCCAGGAGAGACAGCGGAGATGTACATCCGGACATTGTATGAGCTGTCTGAACACTGTGAGTTTGGGGACAAGAGGGATGAACATATCAGAGATCGTCTGGTAGTGGGCATAAAAGATAAGGTGCTCTCCCGTCAGTTCCAGCTCACAGCGGACCTTACTCTGGTGAAAGTCATTGAACAAGTGCGCCAGGCGGAGGCAATAACAAAGCAGCTCAGCCTCCAAGCTAACCAACCAGAGGCCCAGCTGGCTAACGTCAATGTTGTCCGATGGCGGGACGAACGCCAAAACAAAAAGGGCGGACAGCATCATGGTGGCAGCAGACCTGCAACCAACAAAGTAGATGAATGCGGGAGGTGCGGCAAGACACAGCACACCGATGAGCGGAAGTGTCCTGCAACGAACAGTAAGTGCAACAAGTGTCATAAAAAGGGACATTGGGAGCGTGTATGTCACTCTAAAGCGGTGAGAGAAGTCACTGAAGAGGTTAAACAGCTGTACTTTCTGGGAGAAGTTGGCAAAGAGAGCAGTCAGGAAGATTGGACTGTTAGTTTAACAATAAGTGATGTACCAATAACCTTTAAAATTGACACGGGGGCTGACGCTACTGTTATCAACCAAGGGACATTTAAAAAGCTGAAGCCAAACATAAAACTGGGACCTCCTGACACATGCTTCATAAGCCCGGGTGGAAACATCAGCTGCATAGGACAGTTTCAAGCCACAACCAACTACAAGGAGAAACAATACTCCTTTCCAGTGTATGTGATCAAGGGGAGAGGCAGCTGTCTGCTGAGTCGTCCAGAGGCAGTGGAGATGGGTCTAGTGAAGCGGATGAATGAGGTCAGTGGAGTTTTCGGTTCAAGTGGACTGCTGAAAACAGACCCAGTGAAAATAGCTCTGGTGGAGGGTGCCCAGCCATACGCGGTGCATACAGCCAGACGGATACCGCTGCCACTTGTACCACTGGTTAAGAAAGAACTGCAGCGCATGGAAAATGAGGGCATTATTGAAAAAGTGACTCAGCCCACAGAATGGTGCGCCGCTATGGTGCCGGTGCTGAAACCGAACAAGAAAGAGGTTCGCTGCTGCGCTGACCTCAGGAGGCTGAATCGAGCGGTGAAACGTGAGAAATACGTGCTGCCCACTATGGAGGAAATAATGCCAAGGCTCGCAGGGTCAAAGTTCTTCACAACGTTGGATGTAGCAAGTGGGTTTTACCAGATCCCCTTGCATGAAGACAGCAGGGGGCTCACCACTTTCATCACCCCATTTGGAAGGTATGCTTTCTGCCGCCTTCCATTTGGTATAACGAGTGCTCCAGAGATTTTCCAGAGAAAGATGGCGGAAACTCTGACCGGGCTAGAGGGCACAGAGGTGTACATGGACGACATCCTTATACATGGAGAGACTGAGGAAATCCATGACCGGCGCCTAGCAGAGGCGCTGGGGGTCATTGAAACAGCAGGTCTCAAACTGAACCAAGCGAAATGCAAGTTCAAACAGAAACAAGTCCGCTTCCTTGGTCATATCATCAACGAGGCAGGCATCAGACCTGACCCGGATAAAGTGGCCGGAATAGAGAACTTTCCTCAGCCCCAGAACGTGACGGAACTCAAGAGGTTCCTCGGGATGGTGAACTATTTGGCAAAATACGTCCCAGAGCTGTCCACTGTAGGTCAGCCGCTTTATGGACTGCTTAAAGCAACGACAGAGTGGCTGTGGGGACCTGCACAGAACACAGCATTCCAAGACCTTAAAGCAGCACTCGCCACCGCCCCGGTACTCACCTTTTATGACGTCACTAAGGCTACGGTGGTGTCAGCAAATGCCAGCAGCTACGGGCTGGGAGGCGTTCTGCTCCAGCAGCACGGGGAACACTGGAAGCCCGTGGCCTACTGCTCCCGACGGCTGAGTGACGCAGAGACAAGGTACGCACAGATCGAGAAAGAGTGCTTAGCCAGCGTCTGGGCATGTGAAAGGTTCGAGAAGTACTTGTTTGGGCTTGACAATTTCAGACTTGTCACCGATCATAAACCACTAGTGCCTCTCATGAACAGCAAAGACTTGGATAATGTGCCCATTAGGTGCCAGAGACTGTTAATGAGGCTGATGCGTTTCAATGCAGTGGCTGAATACGCACCAGGCAAAACTTTAGCTGTGGCTGATGCACTCTCCAGAGGCCCAGAGCAGTGCTACGGAGATGGTGCTTCTCATGATGATGTTGCAGCGCACATTGATGCCATCGTGTGCCAGGTGCCTGCCACACCTCAAAGGATGCAGGAGATAAAACAGAGCACGGATGGGGATCTGCAGCTCCAGACAGTGTTGGGCTTCATCAGACACGGCTGGCCTGAGTATGTCGATAAAGTGCCGGAGACAGTCAGAGACTTTTATCAGGTGAGAGGGGAGTTATCTGCGGTAGATGGTTTAGTCATCAGAGGCAGTCGTATCGTCATTCCCACAGAGATGAGGGAGGTGATCTTAGACAGAATACACGACGGGCACCAGGGGATAGTTAAGTGCAGAGAGAGAGCTAGCCAGTCAGTGTGGTGGCCCAAAATGACAGAGCACATTACAACAAAGATACAGCAATGTCAATTCTGCAGAGAACACAAGAACACACAGAGAAAAGAGCCTTTAATGTCAAGTGAGCTCCCATCCAGACCATGGCAGAAAGTTGGCATAGACCTGTGTGAGTACAAAAAGCAAAACTACTTGATAGTGTCTGACTATTATTCCAGGTTTTTGGAGATCCTAAATCTACCAACAACTACTAGCAGTCAGGTTGTAGCTAGGCTGAAGGCTACATTTGCACGTTTTGGTATCCCTGAAATTGTAGTTAGCGATAATGGGCCACAGCTAGTTTCAGAAGAGATGAGGAGGTTCAGTGAGGATTATGATTTCATCCATGTGACTTCAAGCCCACACTACCCCCAGAGTAATGGACAGGCAGAGAGGGCTGTTCAGATAGCCAAAAGCATATTAAGGCAGGAAGACCCTCTCCTCGCCCTGTTGACATACAGAGCTACACCCTCTTCTTCCACTGGAGCCAGTCCAGCGGAATTGCTCATGGGTAGGAGACTCAGAACCACCTTACCCACATTGCAGCATAACCTGAAACCGGCCTGGCCTAAAGAGGAACTGATCAAAACCGCTGACGCCGCAGCCAAATCGAGGCAGGCTTTCTACTACAACCGCAGGAACGGCGTGCGGACACTGCGCCCACTGAACTCGGGTGACGCAGTACTCACCAAACCTGATGGACAGAAAACATGGACAATGCCAGCAGTTGTTCACAGTCAGAGCTCCACTCCCAGATCCTACATAGTGGAGACAGCTCAAGGTGAACATTACAGAAGGAACAGGCGCCACCTGTTGGCCACACCTAAAACACTCACCTTTGTCAGCAGGGATCCTGACCATGTCACTCCAGGGGAGAGTGGAAACACGGATGAGTCCCGAGCAGCAGAAATGCCAACTTCCACACCATATGTTACTCGCTCTGGCAGGGTGAGCAAGCCTGCAATCCGGCTGGATTTGTGAGGCGTATGGACTTGTGTACTGTGGGGGATTTTTTATTTTTTTTGTGAAAAGGGGGGTGATATACAGGTTAGAAAATCATCTTAGAGGGGGAGATGTAATGAATGAAAGGTCACGTGTTTAACTTGACCTACTCACGGGTGTACGTGCAGTGCGTGTGACGTATACAGGAAGTTAGAAAGGCATGTTATGAAGGTTGTATGTCGGATGAACGCTAGTAAAAGCTACACAGAGTTAAGAACCTACGAAGTCGGCTCGTTCTTGAATTATTCTTATGTCAGTAAGACAAGGCGTCTACGGACATTACAGCCTTGGTGTATGCCTCTTTCTAGACAGAATCTTTGAGTAGTACCATCACTTAATTTCACAGAGCTGTTCCCATTTCCATAGAGGGCTTTCATTGCATTGCAAAAGTATGTCCCAAATCTAAAATTTTCAAGACAATAAAAAATGAAGGGGTGCTCAACTGTGTCAAAGACTTTGTAAAAGTCAATGAAAAATGCAAAACTGTCATCAGTAATCAGTTCAGAATAATCAATAAGATCAAAACAAGTCTTATGTTATTGGAAATATGTTTGTCACTCATAAATCCAGATTGATTTTCATCTATAACTGAGTCCAGAACACTTTTAAATCTTGTGGCAAACACAACAGCAAACAGTTTATAATCATTATTGAGTAAACTAATGGGCCTCCAGTTGTCAGTTATAAGCAAATCTTTTTTCGGTTTAGATATTATACAAATTACACCCTGTGTCATGCTGGTAGGAAGTGTAGATTTGCAATGCTCTCTAAAAAGACATTCAAAGGGAATTGTGCTAGCAACTCAGAAAAAACGCTTATATAATTCAGAGCTGATTCCCCCATTCCATGGTGACTTTTTTTTAGAAGATTTATGGCATCCATAGCTTCTTCAATAGTCATTGGAGAATCACAAATTAACTTATCATCCTGGCTAATTGAATTTACACCATCCAAATATTTAGAAAATGTTGACATAACATCCCCATTGTACTTAGATTTGTATGAAAAAGAAGAATATTCATAACAAAACTTTGCACCAGTCTATCAAGAGATGCCATGAGTTTGTCCTTCTTCCATTTTCTTGCGGCTTTCCTACACGTCCTCTTTAAATCATGGTCATTAAGCCAGGAAGGCGTTATGTTTGACAAATTTAACTTTGATAGGGGCAATACCTGTCAGACGATAATTATTAAAATTATCCTGTCGGATAAAACTATCCAATAAATCATTTCTAGAGAGATCCTTCTGGTTAAGGGTATTAATAGTTGGAGCCGATAAAAACTTTTTTTTTCTAAAATTACTAGCTGACTTGGAATTAAAAGACTGAGAGTGGATACAGGAGATGGCTTGTGAGCAGGAGCAGGGTGTGAAAAACCCCCAGTGTGCCGCCTTTAAAGTTAAGTTAGCAATTTAAATCTATTAGGTAAATCAGTTAGTTATAACCGGTCGGTTTGGCGGACATTATGGCCAGACTATTTTGGCGCCTACGGCGCAGGGGCTTGTATTGCTACTCTTCGTATCTTCCGCTAGCTTATCCTTTCTTCAGTCAAGCACAGAGACAGGCAAGACGGACAGTGATGGATACATGTTGTTGCTGAATGTATTTCAATACGCTTCTGCCTTGGAGACTGTTTGTCTGTAAGTAACGTATTGTAGCGAATGAGAAGGGTAGCCCGGGAACCGTCGCCACAGCCGGGATGCGAACCCGTATCTCCTGCACCGTGGGCGACAACGTTAACCTGTGACTAAAGGGTCCGACCCGTTAGCCAACGACTAACGTGTCTACTTATTCGTGTACGTTACAGTATGTAAGTAATTATCAAACACATTTTCTTAAGGAATGTCATGTTTGAAACGTTTTTTTATCGTTTTGGTAAACATGCGCTCTGCTAGTTAGCATGCGCTCTGGTAGTTAGCAGTAACAGGAGTAGTTAGCTCTGTTCACTAATGTGTTGTTTTTTGTTTTTGTTTTTTGTTTGTTTTTTGTAGTTGTAGTTGAGCTGTGTTTCTATACAGTACGTTGCTGCTTTATATTTTGGGAGGAACTGTTTATGTATTTATGTGTATAATACTTACTGTCGATATGACTATGTTGATGTTTGTATACCAAGTTATTTTCTTATTTCTGTAATGGTTAAACTCTACAAAACCAAAGCAAAAAACCAAAAGAGGAAACAAGACATAAGTAAAATACAAGTAAAGTCAAGCCTTGTGTGTTTATTGGAGGACTTTTGGATGTTAACTGGCTGCCTGGCTTTGCACAAGAGTACGCGCTGCGAGGGCAGTAAACCCAGCTTTGTGATTAGAGACATTAAAATCTAGCAGTTCAATATCATTAAGAGAAACATTATAAGACAACACCAGATCAAGAGTATGCCACTTATTATGAGTTGGCTCCTTAACTGATTGTTCAAGATTAAAAGACTCAAAAGGGCTCATAAAATCAGTGATAAAGCAAAACGTGGAAGGGCAGCAATTTTTTTTATTAAATCTACCAAAGATAGGAACTCTGTCATATTTCCCCATAATAAAAGAAAGAAGTTCAGAAAATTATTGAATAAAACTACTGTTAGTTTTAGGTGGTCTATAGACTAAAATACAGAGCATTGAATGGTAGCCATTTAAAATAAAACCCAGAGATTCGAAAGAGGAAGAAGTATTAAGAGAGGCAGGTGAACATTTGTAATTATTATTAAAAATTACGGCTACCCCACCTCATGGCTGGACAGCCTTGGTTAATTAAAATAGGGGTAATTAGGGAGACATGCCTCAGTTAGCGGAATAGAGTATCCAAGGCTTAACCAGGACTCAGTAATGAATTTTAAAAAAATCAATATTATTGGTCATGATAAAATCTTGGCATAAAAAAGACGGATCTCACATTAATCAAACAAAACATCACAGCAATAGTTTCAACAGAAGATGCAGTCAAAGAGTGTAATTGCTGTTGAGTAGAAGATATACACGATTTTGTTGTTGGAGGGGGTGGAATGGAAACCAAATTTGCTCTAATTGTAGATCTAGTAGTGTCTCTGTGTCTATAGATGGTATGGTTAAGGTAATCCTAATGGGAATAGGAATATTGTTGATGGCAGAGTGCTCAGCAGGACCTGAGGAGAAATGCTGTATGGGGAAAACTCCTGGTGAGAGGGTCAATGACAGATGAGGTCAGTGGAGGGAGTCAGTGGGCGGAACAGTACCGTTGAGTGCCACCACAGGAGGAAGCGGAGGCTCCGGGAGGGAAGCATGAGATGTAAACAGTCAGTCTCATGGACAAGACTGCACTGCATGTTGAAGATGTACACGTTTGCCTCATACAGGCCATTTATGATGTATGAAAACCACTTTGAAAGCCACTTAATTTGACATTGTATTCTTAAAATGAATTTGTTCTTTGTATTTAACCAATCCCCTTGTATAGGAGCAGTGGCCGGCTGCAGCACCCACGGAGCAACTCCAGTTCTTC
Organism: Lampris incognitus; assembly: GCF_029633865.1. NCBI lineage: Eukaryota > Metazoa > Chordata > Actinopteri > Lampriformes > Lampridae > Lampris > Lampris incognitus. The sequence continues at coordinate 30,347,076 of NC_079217.1, read as the reverse complement.
TCCCCATTCCATGTAAATAATTATATTACGCATGATGTGTTGTATTAGGATGTGAGTTGCATTCAGATTTGACCATCACTGTAAAGACATGTATGGCATTTGTAGGTCCATGTCTATCTATGGTGTAAGGTTTTTTTGGTTGGGTCTTACACTGTTCTGTAGGATGTGTTGAGCCTGTACTTTAGCTATTAAGTTCATGTAAATCTATGGTCTTCGTACACATAGCAAATTTCACTTTTTATGTGTAAAGTGGGAGGAGGGGGGCATGTCAGGTGTGGTCCCCCTAGGGCTCCCACTATGTTACCCCGGGCCTGCTGATAAGCTATCTGTCATTACACAATAATGAAGATATTGGTCATTAACAATGAGTGCAGACCAGTTATATTGCAGTACATTTCTAGTACAGCTATTTTAAAAGATTTAGACACTATCCTAAATGTGGCTTCTGAATAGACTTCAATCCAAACAAGCTCAACTTAACTTTTTTTTTAAGTTGAGTTAGTACAACACACCTGTTCACAAAGTCTCCATTCTCCTCTGGAGACTAAAAATGTAAGGAACGAGTCCGTACCATGGTTCATATTTCATAACATATTTATTTACATTCGTTAAACCAAAACCACCTACACCTTCACCATTACCACCACCACTCCAACATTTATGCTTTGTGTATTTGCCTCTTTTGTGGATTGCACCAAAAAAAAAAAACCTGTGTGCATCAACATCAGATTAGGTGGTCACCACAGCTATATGCATCTGTAGTGGCTAACCGTAAAGCCCGAGAGAGAGAGAGAGAGAGAGAGAGAGAGAGAGTGGTCAACAAAATATTCATAAACTAGTAGGGAACTAGTAGTAGCTAAATAATTTCTATGCCCGCTTTGACAAGGACAATACTGACCCAGCCACAAAAATCCCCAGCCACCCAGAAAACCAGGTGCTCACTCTAGCAGTCGCAGAGGTCAGAGAATCACTGCACAGCGTGATCACACGGAAGGCTGCCGGACCAGACGGCATACCAGGTTGGGTCTACCGGGAATGTGCCGACCAGTTGGCTGAGGTCTTCACACCTGTATTTAACGTCTCACTGTTCCAATCTAAAGTCCCAGCATGCTTTAAGACCACCTCTATCATTCCTGTCTCCAAGAAACCAACATCCACATGTCTGAATGACTACCGACCCATAGCACTCACCCCCATTGCCATGAAGTGCTTTGAAAGACTGGTTCTGGCTCACATCAAAAACATTATCCCCCCCACATTCGACCCACATCAGTTCGTCTACTGTCCCAAAAGGTCTACTGAGGATGCCATTGCCACTGCCCTGCACGTTGCTCTGACCCACCTTGAACTTAACAACACATACATCCGGATGATGTTTATAGATTACAGCTCTGCCTTCAACACCATCATCCCCACCAACTAACCATCAAACTCCTCTCCCTTGGCCTCAACCCCTCCCTCTGTAACTGGATCCTGGACTTCCTGACCAACAGACCTCAGTCTGTTAGGTTAGGTGACCACTCCTCCTCCACCCTGACCCTCAGCACAGGTGCCCCTCAAGGCTGTGTTCTGAGCCCCCTCCTTTTCTCCCTCTTCACCCACGACTGCCTGCCAACTCACCCCTCAAATGTTATAGTTAAGTTTGCAGATGACACCACAGTCATTGGCCGTATCACCAACAATGACGAGATGGCCTACAGAGACAAGATTGAGCACCTCACATCATGGTGTACTACCAACAATCTTGTCCTTAATGTGCAGAAGACAAAGGAGCTGATTGTGGACTTCAGGAGGTCTAGAAGCTGCAGCCACTCCCCCATACATATCAATGGGGTGGAAGTGGAGCGTGTTTCCAGCTTTAAATTCCTTGGAGTCCACATCAGCGAGGACCTTTCGTGGACATTAAACACCCAGGCCCTTGTGAAAAAGGCCCAACAATGCCTGCATTTCCTGAGGAGGCTGAGGAGCGCCCATCTACCCCTCCAAAATTCTCATCAACTTCTACCACTGCACCATAGAGAGCATCCTGACCATCTGCATCTCAGTGTGGTACGGCAACTGCACCTCAGTAGACCAGAAAGCTCTGCAGCGGATCGTCAAGGCGGCCCAGCATATCACCGGTTCCCAGCCATAAAAGACATTTATCACAAACGCTGCCTTCGAAGGGGTCTGAGCATCAGCAGAGACCCCCCCCCCAACCATGGACTGTTCTCCCCCCTGCGCTGTGGGAGGCGCTACAGGAGCTTCAGAGCCCGCACTACCAGGCTCAAAAACAGTTTCTTTCCACAAACTGTTGCCTATCTGAACCTGGCTACCCACTGAATGTCTGTAGATATTTTTAAATATTTTGTACTCTAGCTCTTTTTTTTTCAACTTATTTTTAGCTTTGGTCTTCATGTGTGTATATATTATACTGTGTTTGCTGTGTTTGTCTGTGTCTGTCTTGCACTGTTTGGTGAAGCCACAGCCCTCATTTCATTTTTAACATGTGCCTGCACATTGTTTTTAATGACAATAAAATTGAATTGAATTGAAAACAACCTCTTTGAGCGCCTGCCTCATCCCGTTTCTCCTCCATCCCATCCCATACATCCCTTTGTTTGGGGAATTCAGGCAGGGTTTGTGGGTTTGCTGAGTGTGGTTGTTGTGTGTATCTTGGTGTGAATGTGTGTATGTGCATGTGTGTATGTGTGTGGGGGGGGGGTCTCCACACATCTTGTCATCCCTCACAACCAACAAGAAGAATGAGCGGTGGTAGCTGCCACTCTAGGCCAAAGCATCCAGCCAACAACAGACCTAATAAGGGCTATAGAGACTCGTTAGTCAGACACAGGGCCCTTGTGGCAGTTCCTCTACGGACCTAATGGATGTCCTGTGGTCCGTGCCAAAGCTTCCCAGAAAGAGGTACAGCATGATGAGCTTTGTATTCCCCATATGAATTTGCAGTTAGAGCTCATCGTGTGGTGGTATCCAGAAAATGTATTGTTCTTCTTGTTTTTTTTTGGGGGGGGGGTTTAAACCACATTTTATGTTTCTGACAGATTCTCAAAGTTGAATGGAAAACCCAAACAGACGTGGAAACGCAGAAAAAGCCAAATAGCATCCTAATGTATTTGGGTGATAAACGACATGAGATATCTGTGGTCACCCATTTTTCATGACGTGCTTTGTGTCAGTTCATAAGCCCAGTGGTCAGTGATGGCTGGTGGTGATATTGGGTGGATGGGCTAACAAATATAGTATACTCATCTCTAGTTCACACTGCAGCAACAGTAACATAACATCTGAGATGCCAAGTTAGAGCAACGACACTATATACCTTGTTATAGCAAGTGCTCTACAACAACACTATAGAGAAGTACAATAATGGCTTGATGCCAAAACACACACACACACACACACACACACACACACACACACACACACACACACACACACACTATTTGACTATTTTTCTCTGTACACATTAGCACATGCCATTTTTAACAAGAACATATGCAAGAATGATGAGATGATATGCTACATGATAGAACAGAATGCAGAATCATGTAGCCTACAATGTCAGAAAAGGGCTCACTAAGGATGCACAACAAAATGTGTCCCAACTGAAACGACGGCCAATTAATACTGCAACTGTTTTTAAAACAACTGTTTTGCAACACATTGTGTCAAACATGCCCCGAATAAAACAATTCGGTAAGCACAGCAAATATGACGGTCATCATAGGAGACAAGCAATATGTAAACAGGAAAGCTAAATGTGTCTGATGGTCTTTTAAGTGGTCTATAGACTCGGGCCTACCTTATTTGAAGATCAGCTCACATCGACGACCTTTCTGGGATGCAAACAGGTTAATCACCATGTCATTGAAGTCCGGTGATTTTTTGGATGAAGTCCCATTCAACAGAGAGCATAGCCAGGGCGTTCAGTCTATCTTGTCCCATAGTACTTAGGAAGAATGATTTTATCCTCTTAAGTGTACTGTTTTTTTTTTTCCCCTGGGCCCTGTGATGGCCTGGCAGCCTGTCCAGGGTGTCTCCCTGCCTGCCGTCCAATGACTGCTGGGATAGGCTCCAGCATCCCCGTGATCCTGAGAGCAGGATAGGCGGTTTGGATAATGGATGGATGGAAGTGTACTGAAACACCTCTCTGACTCTGCAGATGTCATGGGGGGTTTGATGGCTATTTGTGTTAATTTCAGTGTTTCAGAAAAAGTGCTCTGAAGACTGTTCTCAGATTGTTCCCTGAGCACAATCACGCACTTGCGTACACATGCCACATCGGTTGTCTCATCAGCTTGCACAGCCACAAATGGTGCCTGTGATATTTCATCAGCCAAGTTTTGTCCATAAACAGCTAACATACAATCAAGCAACTCATTTTGGCTTGTCTTAGACATGTACTTGGCAACCTGTGTGTTTGACAGGTGACTGGCTCACTGGCTATCCAAAAAAGAGAACTGGTCAACGAAGTCCAGAAACGCCCTGCTGGAGTGAAGTCGGAGATTTGTCGGACCCCCGCAGAGCTAGCTCATGTTCCCCACAAAAGTTAATACGGTCCACACTCCGTGATAATGAATGCCTGCTTTTCTTTACTAGCTCGTTGTGTCTCTGTACAGAAATGCGGTGGCCCTCATCAAGTTGACAGGCGATGTTAACTTTACCCAGCATTGGTATTGTCACGCTATTTCCAGTGTGACTTGTGCTGCATTCATGTTTCTTAATTTTGTCGGATAAATGTTTAAATCCACAGTACCTTGTTGGGTCCAAGCCGTGTCTCCCCAAAAAGCAAGCATGGGGAACAAAAGCGGATTCTTAACTACACTTGCCGTTAGCCAGTCCTTTCATTGAAACCAAGTAACACAAACTTAAGATCTTGTCGTTTGTCCTTTTGTGTTATTTGAACATCGATGGCTGATGTGTCCCCAGTCTCTTCACTTCTAAATTTTCCTCCAGAGACATTGAAGAAAATGGATGAGAAAGTAAATAATCCACCTCGTTCATGCTAATGCCCACGGCTGCCATTGCCACAGTCGCTCACTTTTCTCCCTTCCCACTCTCACACAAGTGACACTTCACTGTCATGTACTGTCTGTGCTGTCACTGGTCAAAAATCAGTGGCCTGTGGGCTGATTGAATTTAGCCCAAATGATCAGCAAATCAAGGGGCGTGTCAAGACACCTGTCACTAACTTAATACGAAGATGAATGAAAGCTGATGCAATTGTGTTTGGGCTGTAAAAAATTAGCCCATTTAGATGTATTTTGTGATTTTCTTGGGACTATTCATTGCTGTTGCTGCTCTTAGGTTCCACCAAGATTTAAGATAAACTGCTCTAAGGGTTTTTAGCAATAATTTTCTCATATTTATTGTAAGATAGTTCACACTGCAGGTAGTTCACAACCCATTTATACCAGCTGTCCCTGCCAGTGGTACTGTTTCTAAATCTCTCTTTATCATGCAGTGTTCCAGCCGTTGGAATTTCAGTTTTGTTTTGTCTTGTTAATGAAACTCATTAAAAACATATTCAAATATTTTCTTGGCAGAATTAAAGTAAGTATAGACGTCAGCAGCTGAACTAAAGATTTCTCACTGGAGGTCCTGTTGACCATGTTCTTTCTCCTCTTCTTGTCACAGGCAGGCAAAGAGTAATTAATGCAACTTTCCCCCAGAGCACATTCTGACTAATGAGTGGCCAACAGCCCTGCTGACAGCAGTGTATGATTTGTATGTGTGTATGTGTGTGTGTGTGTGTGTGGGGGGGGGTGTTCTACATCATCTCATATTGAATCACAGTGTGGGTCTTGTTTGTCAAGAAACGTTCACAAAGATTAAAGGAACCGAGCGGTGTAATAGTAAGAATGGAGCTGAAGGATTGTTGTTAAACGGGATGCTCCTATGTTTCTTAATGGCCAGGACACCTTTCGTCATTGAAACACAAAAACACCATACCCAATGACGATAAAGTAAAAGTGTTCATAGGTAGAAGAAATAGATTTGAGAATAGATGAGGATGCTTTGACAGATGGACAGTAGTATAAATATGAAGATAAACAGGTCAAGAGAATATCATAATCATCATCATCATCATCTTCAGCGGTCACTCGGGGCTGAGTATGACCGTAGGTCATAGTAGTAGGTCCCTCTGGTTCTTCAGGTAGGTGTAGAGGCCGATTCTGGAGCCGCATAGTGGGAGGACGCCTGTGCGTGACAACTTTTTACGTGGAGTGGCTGATGCACCTGCAGCCACCACATGGTCCTTGGCAGGGGGTGAACAAAGACAACTGGGGACCACCCTCTGATGCAGCCTTCATCCACCTTCACTACCGTTGTGACCTGAAGACATCTTCCGCCAGTTCCGCCATTGAGGTCTTGGTTGGAACACGCTTCGTTTGGAACTTCCCCCTTGATCTAGCTGCCTTGGGTGACCCTACCAGGAGCCAAGCTCCGGACGGCATAGCTCTTGGGATCATTGGAACATGCAAGCTTCCCCACCAAGGCAAGGTGGTGATCCAGGAGAAGCTACTACTACTACTACTACTTTCGGCTGCTCCTGCTAGGAGTCACCACAGAGGATCATCCATTTCCATTTCTTCCTGTCTTCTGCATCTTCCTCTGTCACACCAGCCACCTCCATGTCTTCCCTCACCACATCCATAAACCTCCTCTTTGGCCTTCCTCTTTTCCTCTTCCCTGGCAGCTCCATATTCAGCATCATTCTCCCGATATACCCAGCATCTCTCCTCCACTCATTCTTGCCTCTCTTGCTTTGTCTCCAATTCATCCAACTTGAGTGGTCCCTCTAATATAATCGTTACTAATCATGTCCTTCTTCGTCACTCCCAGTGAAAAAATCTTAGCATCTTCAACTCTGTCACCTCCAGCTCCGCCTCCTGTCTTTTCGTCAGTACCACTGTCTCCAAACCATATAACCTAGCTGGTCTCACAACCATCTTGTAAATCTTCCCTTTAACTTTTTCTGGTACCATTCTGTCGCAAATCACTCCTGACACTCTTCTCCACCGGCTCCACCCAGCATGTACTCTCTTCTTCACCTCTCTCCTGCACTACCCATTACTTTGGACAGTTGACCCCAAGTATTTAAACTCATATGCCTTTGTCACCTCCACTCCTTGCATCCTAACCATTCCACTGCACTCCCTCTCATTCACGCATAGGTATTCCGTCATGCTCCTACTGACTTTCATTCCTCTTCTCTCCAGTGCATACCTCCACCTCTCCAGGCTCTCCTCAGCTTGCACCCTACTCTCGCTAAAGATCACAAGGTCATCCACGAACATCATCGTCCATGGAAACTCCTGCCTGATCTTGTCTGTCAACGTGTCCATCATCATTGCAAACAAGAAAGGGCTCAGAGCCAATCCTTGATGTAATCCCAGCTCCACCTTGAACCCATCTGTCATTCCAACTGCACACCTCACCATTTTCACACTTCCCTCATACATATCCTGCACCACTCCTACATACTCTGCAACTCCCGACTTCCTCATACAATACCACACAGCCTCTCTCGGCACCCTGTCGTTTGCTTTCTCTAAATCTACAAAGACACAATGCAACTCCTTATGGCCTTCTCTATACTTCACAGTCAACATTCTCAAAGCAAACATCGCATCTATGGTGTTCTTTCGTGGCATGAAACCATACTGCTGCTCGCTAATCATCGCCTCTCCTCTTAGCCTAGCTTCTATTACTCTTTCCCATATCTTCATGCTGTGGCTGATCAACTTTATACCTCTATAGTTGCTACAGATCTGCACATTGCCCTTGTTCTTGAAAATCGGTACCAGTATGCTTCTTCTCCAATGCTCAGGCACCCTCTCACTTTCCAAGATTGTGTTAAACAATCTAGTTAAAAACCCCACTGCCATCTCTCCTAAACATCTCCATGCCTCCACACATATGTCATCAGGACCAACTGCCTTTTCACTCTTCATCCTTTTCATAGCTGCCCTCACTTCCTCCTTGCTATTCCACTGCACTTCCTGAATCACTATCCCTACATCATCCAACCTGCTCTCTCTCTCATTTTCTTCATTCATCAGCCCCTCAAAGTATTCCTTCCACCTTCTCAGCACATTCTCCTCACTTGTCAGCACATTTCCATCTCTATCCTTGATCACCCTAACTTGCTGCAAATCCTTCATAGCTCAGTCCCTATATCTAGCCAAGTCCTTTTCTCCTTACTTGGTGTCTAACCTCTCATACAACTCACCATACGACTTTTCCTTTGCCACCTCTCTCTTTGTTTTACGCTGTGTCTCCTTGTACTCCTGTCTACTTTCTTCATCTCTCTGACTTCCCCACTTCTTCTTTGCCAACCTCTTCCTCTGTATAATTTGCTGTACTTCCTCATTCCACCAACAGGTCTCCTTGTCTTCCTTCCTCTGTCCGGATGACACACCAAGTACCTTCCTAGCTGTCTCCCTCACTATTTCTGCAGTGGTTGCCCAGCCATGCGGCAAGTCCTCACTACCACCCAGTGCCTTTCTTAACTCCTGCCTGAACTCCACACAACAGTCTTCCTTCTTCAACTTCCACCATTTGATCTTCGGCTCTGCCTTCACTTGTTTCCTCTTCTTGGTCTTCAAAGACATCCTACAGACCACCATCCAATGCTGCCTATCTACGTTCTCCCCTATCACCACCTTGCAGTCTCCAATCCCTTTTAGATCGCGCCTTCTACATAAAATATAGTCCACCTTTGTGCACTTTCTTCCACGTCCCTCTGTGTTCCTCCCTGCGATCCTGGAGAAGCAAAAGTGGATAAAAATGAAAGGTACTAAATCTATAGCCCTTGATTTGCCAAATACTTCCTATATAGAGATAAAGCAGAGAGAAATAGATAGATATTTTGGGCGGGGTGTTTTATAAGAAAAAAAGAAGAAAAAAACCAAAGTAAACTCAAGGTTCAGACAAAGAAAGTGTAGGAAAGCCCTTGTTAAGAAGAGTTTAGTTTGGCTCCCGCTAGTATTACTAGTATTGTGCACTCACTTAAGAGATACAGAGACTTTCTGGTTCTGACCAGGGGATTTCTAACCAGTTCTAACCAGCTTGTTTCAGTCCGTCTGTCTGCTAATGAGTTACAGTTTGCCTCTCTTCCATTCCATTCACCCAATCGTCTTGGATTGGCATCATCCCCTGACAAAGCTGCTCATCCAAGACTATGATCAAACTCTTTTCCACCCTGAGACTGAGAGGGTACTCGCTGATCTCCTACATAAATTCTGAGTTCTACGTGGAAGAGAAGAGATCCACAAGCTTTAGCATTCCTGTCGAGAATGTCAGCTGTGGCGAGCAAAGCGTGATGTGCCCAAAATGGTTGATCTTCTATCCTCTCACCTCTGTTTTGTTCTGTGATTCTGCCATAGTGATACTGCCATAGTGTTCACCAGCTCTATTCAGTGCATCTGTAGAGGCCCTAGACCTCTGTTATAGAAAGCCTTCTTCAGTGATTAAAGATACCTTCTCCCAAAGCTCACACTGTTGATAAATTTTTTAATGTATTCACTAATTTGTTTCTGGTTATCTTTGAAACAGGTTGTAGCTTTGATATCAGATGAGAAAAGGAAAAGCTTTGGCCTTTGGTCAGTGCACAAATCATCCCTTTCATTTTTTTAAAGTTTTTTAAACACACTTTTATTTAAACTATGAACATTTTCACACAGTTGAAGGAGCCATTTTAGAAGCTTTAACACAAACACCTGAAGGGAGCTTTAAAAACCTGCGGCTACCTCAGTTGGACCTTTGTGAAAACTACAACACGTTCCAAAAAGACAAACCGGGTGAGCGATGAGGAGAAAAGGAACAGAAGGAATAACATAGTCATCCCGTATGTTTCTGGGGTCTCCGAGAAACTCAGGAGAATTTTCTAATAAACACTGCATCCCGGTATACTTCAAACCCAGCAACACACTCCGACAAAGACTGGTTCATCCCAAAGACCGTGGATGGCTCAACACAAAAGGCCAAACTCCTCAGGACAAGACTCAGCAGTTTATCTACACCTAAAGGAGAAGACACACTCCTTCGAGGACAGCAATGTACACATTTTGGACAGGGAAGATAGATGGTTTGAAAGAGGGGTGAAGGAAGCCATCTAAATGAAACTGGAAAAACCATCCCTCAACAGAGGAGGAGGTCTGCGACACCACCTATCTCCCACTTACAATGCCGTCCTTTCATCTCTACCCAGGAGACTCAAGAAGCTTAACCTCCAAGAACAACAGTCGGTCACTAACAGCTCCAACGACTCATGACCACTGAATGGAGCACTAACGAAGTCGAAACTAACACCCCCAACGACCGTCGTTGCTAAACATCGGAACACAAAGAGCCATGGACATCATTAGCTCTGATAACGACTCCAAAGAGCTTAAATATCTGAGTTTCATCACCAGCCAGTCAGACTAGCTAGGCATGAACTGATGAAGCCTCTTGGATGAGAGGCGAAACATCTTCACGGCTATATACCAAGTCCAGTTGCACTCGATTCAATTCCTTTGGATAACCATGACCTGGATGAATGAGAACATTCACAGACAAGCTTTAACACTTATTTTTTTAAAGGTGTGAATTTCAATATCAGAATCATTATTTTGGAAAGAAAAAAAACAGGTCATATCTATTTTCCACATTACTTTTCACCTACAGTGCACACACTCAAACAATTTTGAGCACACACATATAGACACACATGAATGGATACACAAACAAATAAACAAACGAAAACACTCTGAGGCTGCTGTCATTAGCAGCAACCCTGTTCCTTGACAGCTACTAGCCAAGGCTGGGCTGCAGCGTGTTGTCTCCTCTTAGGTCCAGCACCAAACAGTGTGGAAAACATCCCGGCTGTCAACAGAGATCAACTGTCCAATCGCTTACATTCCTCTCCCAGAGGAAAAGAAAATCAATTGGAGTCAAACAGGAGTAGATTGTTTCTATTTGCCAAGAGCTCAATGTTTTCATCTTTACTCTTTCACAAAGAGCTTGTCAAAATCAGT